>NW_007379136.1:19581-38183 GCF_000475195.1 Diaphorina citri | reverse complement strand
CGGAAAAGCGTCAGGAAGGAGTGAGAAATACAATGAAGGCAAAAGTCACGAGTCCTGGCGTTCTGTGGTGTGAGTAGCCTACAGGCCGACAATCCCAACTCAATAAAGAGTTTATAAAACATCATCAGCAACCCGGGGTCTGTGTATAAAACCGCAACCCGTCCCGTCTTCTCGTCCCAACTGAGAGTTTCCCGTCGGGAGGAAACCAGTTGGGTCCCAAAACCCTTTTTTTTTTGCTACCAGTTGGGCCCTGAATCTGCGAAGGTAAGTGACCAGTTGGGTCCTGGGTTTGAGAGGGTCCAAGTACCCATATTGGGTCCCACACTTGGTAAGTGACCAGTTGGGTCCTGGGTTTGAGAGGGTCCAAGTACCCATATTGGGTCCCACACTTAATTGATACCTGATTTTTTTTTTTTTTTTTGTCCTTTAATCAACATCACATCACAAGCACAATCTTCTTAGAGCTGAATCTTCCTCGTCTACAACTTTAGCGTGGTTGCCAAAGTTTGTGTCGACTGAGAAGGAATCAGCTCAGGTCCTTCTTTTTCAACATTTTCTTCTTTTCCAAAATCCAATCTTCCGTTTCATAGGCATTTCTTTTCTGTTATTTTCTCCAAGGATATGGTACCTATCTTGACTTAACTTTTTTTCTTTTGAAGTGAAAAGGGGACGCAACTGGTAGTAAGCTCGGGACCCAATTGGTAGTTGGACCCTCAAAATCTCAGGACCCAACTGGTAGTCGACTAGGTAGCTAGGTACACTGAGAGAAAAAAAAAAAAATGGTGACAGGGTGCCACAAGTTTAGGGTGGAAGAACTCTATTATTGAGTTACTTCCCCTGATTTAGGCTGTTGGAATCCCATATTATAGTGTCGAGCTTCCCGATGTAGAGCTCAATATTAGAGTGCCGGAACCCAGTCACCCGATTGGGCTGGCAGCACCCTAATTTTTTTCTCAGTGTACCTTAAGAAAAAAGGTCATGGGACCCAACTGGCGTTCGTCCCCCGTCCCGTCTGAGATCCCCCTTGTCCCGTAGCCTGACGCAGAGGACATTGGAATAAAGTTTAATTAACTTCTATAGAGAAATGTTTTTAATTGATGACCAATATACAGTATGAGGACACTAAACCTCGACCCAGGGCCGGGTTTATGATGGAGGGGTTAGTGGGAGATTATGTGGGAAGTCTGAAGTGAAAGGACATTTGTCCTTCAGGAAAAATACTCACTTACTTTCCCTCCTTTGAATGAAAACACGGAAACGACACAGCAAATAGAAAGTTCTCGTAAAAAAAAAAAAAAAAACACTTTTTTAGAGTGAAAATAATTTATTCGGGACTTTTTTTTACGTTTTTATTATTATTAGATTTTTAGAAAATGAACAGGGTGGGGTTGGGTGGTTGAGAGTGGCGGTACAAAGCTGGAGAGTTGTGGTACATTTTACTTTTTTGAGTTTTTTGTGTAGATGTAATGGATTCTATGAATACCTACTTACCTATTTGAAAGAGAGAGAGAGAAAAAAAAATGTTCTGTGGTTAAAAAATGTTTAGCTAGATAGCTAGAGGACTTTAGACTAGATAGGGTATTATGGCGTTTTATCACTTTTTTTCTGATACTTTTGACCCTTGCCGATGATGATCCTTCCTATGTTAAGGGATTGAATTGCCAATCAGATTGCTTAATCCAAGATTAAAAGTTAATCATAGTTTAATCTCCAAGTGTGGTCCTGGCGATTTGTATTTCTAAGTGAGGTATGGCAAAGTAAACAGTCTACCCTTTTCTTATCACTTCACAGCGAAATCAGATTTTTATCACTTTACAGCAAAATTAAAATTTGATCACTTTACAGCAAAATCAGAATTTGGGATATCATATTAATTAAATACCTAAATGATTACTAAACGAACATCATAACTCCAGCATAGGTATAGACATAAAACATAAGCATAAGGTTGCCATGATTCATAATTCAAATCACTGTGCTCGACAAAACAACATAAGATTCTGTCACTTAATTAATGTTGAAAATACTGGGTAGTGCATAAATCTTACGTATTAGGTATTCTAAATTTACTTTATTATGGACACTTGTTACTGTGTTTAAACTGTTGAAAGCTGTCTTTTTTCCGTGTAGGTACTTTAGTATCTACCGCGGCTCTTCTACCACCCGACCTCTTCTGGGCTTTCATCACGAGTATCCATGAGCTGTCAAACTTTCTTGACTTGGCGGGGCGGAGCGCTACCGCGCTCCTTGATAAAGTATGTCTAATTAATGGGTAGTGCAAAAAGTTGTGCCAACAAACACTCGCCTATTCGAGACGGTATACTGATTATGACAGGATTATAATTTTTCGGACACCCTGTACTGGATGATGCAGTCTGTGATACCTAACCATATTTTCATTACAATGAAAGCTTTGTTCCTGAGATTTCTCGAAAATGATAACCCAATTAAGTGGGCTAGATTGTATTTTGCCTTTGTAGCGAGAAGATCTCTGAGTGTCTATTTACTTCCTACCTACTTGAAATATTCATTTCGACCGTTAGGCGCGCGGGGGGGGGGGGGGGGGGGGGGCTTTTCCGTTTGCTTGCAGCAGATCGTCGTGGGTGCAAGTGATCTCTAGTTTGCTGCATACAAGGAGATATCGTGTGTTTACCTAATATCCTTTCCTCCTCCTTCAATCTTCATCAGAATAATTTATCAGGGACCCTGCTTTGTAATGGTCAAGTTTTCAGACCAAAATATCAGGGACAATACTTTCCAAGCGTGAATAAATTTATTAAAACGTTCGTTTTATACTTACTTACTGCCGGGTTCTGGCAGGCCGCGAGGGCCGAAGAACTCCATGAACCAGCTTTCTCCAGAGCTCTCGATTATGGGCGAATTCGATCCAGCTCTCTGCGGTTCCTCTTGGCTTTCTGATGTTGAACCATTTGGTTGATAGGTAAATGCTGGTAGGTTTTTGGAGACAGTTTATAGCTCAAATGTACCCCAACTTTTCGGCCACCCTGTATCACCAACACCGGACTTGGTTTGGCCATAAATCGTCCTCGGTAGGAGGACCCCGTGCTGCAATTTAAAAAGTACCGTTAGGCGCGGACTTGGGAAAGGACAAGAAGAGGAAGTTACCTATAAGCTGTAAGGAGAGTTACTACCGAAATAGTTAGGGCAAAGATTAGTTTTAATGAAATGAGAAGAATCCGGCCCGAATGACCAATTTTTCAACTTCCATTTCATCATAAGAGGCAAAATTTTGCTCAACTATTTAAATGTGTGCCCTGTCTGAAAGTTTTTGCCTAGTTTTTTAAGGACTCTTCAGGGGCTATTCCTCCTATTGGACTATCTACGCGTCTATGTCATAAAAGACTTATGCCAGCACCACAATGCCTCATTGATTCAGAATAATCGTCGAATATATTGACTCCTCTCATCCACTTTTACATTGCATTCCTCCAGCTTATTCTATCTGTTATGTTACCGCATGATTAGGGTGTTTGTGAGGTTTGAAATAGATCAGTTGCGCTTACTTGGGTGATGTTTCAAAGTCAAAAAGCAGGAAAAATAAGGAACAACGGAGTTTTTCTTTTTCTTCTACAACTTCTAGATCCCGAGATAAATCGATTTCAAAAATACCGGTAAATCGTGAAGTTTGACGTCACGGCATACGCTCCCGTAGGTGATGACGTCATAATTCATGGATTTAAAAAATACCGGTAAATCGTGAAGTTTGACGTCACGGCATACGCTCCCGTAGGCGATGACGTCATCATTCATGCTCTCGCTTCGTTTGTTTGTGCGCAAGCGTTTCTGCGCATTTTGACGTGAAATCTGACGTCACAACTCTTTGAACTTTATCATTAGAACGGCAATATTGAAAATTGAATTTTTGACCTTTTAAACCTTTTTCGGAGTTTTGACCTCAGATTTGGATTTTTCAATACTTTTTACGTAGGAATCAACCGTTTATCAATAATTTTTACCCATTTGCAACTGCTCCATTCCAACCGAAGCATAGAATTTTACTCTTATGTAGATTTTTGTGAAAAAAATTTGACGAGGCTACTTAGCTTGGGTAGTGCGTCTGCCTTGTAAGTTGTAAGCGGCCCCTTTCGATTAACCCCCGGGGCGTAAAGGACTTTGTTCTTGGAACTGCTGGCTTTCTCCTATCCCGTATTCTTTTTTCTTCGGTTTCGGGACGATAAGACCTTAGCAGTTCAGAAATAAAAGGTTACTGCTGAGGCAAAGGACTCTGTATTCAAATCACTGTGCTCGACAAAACAACATAAGATTCTGTCACTTAATTAATGTTGAAAATACTGGGTAGTGCATAAATCTTACGTAGGTATTCTAAATTTACTAAACTGTTGAAAGCTGTCTTTTTTCCGTGTACTTTAGTATCTACCGCGGCTATTCTACCACCCAACTCTGGGCTTTCATCACAACAACGAGTATCCATGATAAAGTATGTCTAATTAATGGGTAGTGCAAAAAGTTGTGCCAAACAACACTCGCCTATTCGAGACGGTATACTGATTATGACAGGATTAATTTTTCGGACACCCTGTACTGGATCATGCAGTCTGTGATACCTAACCATATTTTCATTACAATGAAAGCTTTGTTCCTGAGATTTCTCGAAAATGATAACCCAATTAAGTGGGCTAGATTGTATTTTGCCTTTGTAGCGAGAAGATCTCTGAGTGTCTATTTACTTCCTACTTGAAATATTCATTTCGAGCGTTAGGCGCGGACTTGGGAAAGGACAAGAAGAGGAAGTTACCTATAAGCTGTAAGGAGAGTTACTACCGAAATAGTTAGGGCAAAGATCAGTTTTAATGAAATGAGAAGAATCCGGCCCGAATGACCAATTTTTCAACTTCCATTTCATCATAAGAGGGAAAATTTTGCTCGACTATTTAAATGTGTGCCCTGTCTGAAAGTTTTTGCCTAGTTTTTTAAGGACTCTTCAGGGGCTATTCCTTCTATTGGACTATCTACGTGTCTTATGTCATAAAAGACTGATGCCAGCACCACAATGTCTCATTGATTCAGAATAATCGTCGAATATGTTGACCTTTAACGGTTAAAGGAACCCCTAGGTTCCGCGGAACACCAATTAAGAACCACTGCTTTAACCTACATAAATTTCCATGATATGTGGCTATAAAACCCCATTCATCCCTCTATCAACCACTCCCATGATCCTCTTATCATAATGGGAAAAAGAACAAAGCTGAGACCTTTTGCAATCATTTCTGTATATTTTCATTGACAATGGAGAAAGCCTATGCCGTGCCGTGACTTGGAATCGTATATCATCGAAAAAAAGAAGGCAAGAGCTTTAAAGAAGCACCACAAAACACAATCGACTCTATGATAATATTAATTTGAAATAAGCTATAAATAATGTACCATCTATATATACCTCCTCGCTATTCATAATTATGGAAAACCCATATTTTTTTTTACTTTCCTTATTTATACTTCGTGTAGGTATGTACCTACTTATCTACTCACAAAAATAGATGTTAATCTATCTTAAAACTAGTGCTGATGCTTGTCCCCTGAAGGACCAATTTTTCAAATGCCATTTTACTACCTATTTAAATAAATAAATAATAACGAAAAAATGGCTGTCCGCGAAAATTATAGGGGCTCAACCAAATGACATTTTTTTTCGAGATAGAGTCCTATTCCGATGTAAAAGTACCCAAAAAGTGCATTGGCGCACTCAAAAACATCCAAAACGGTCCCTAAATCCCCTAAAATGTCGCTCAAAGGTCGCAAAAAAATAACGTTGAAGCAGCCATGGTTTACGACCTCGCATGAACTGACGTCATCACGAAAAAATGGCTGCCCGCGAAAATTTTTGCGTTTCAAAATTCGAAAATTTCAAACGAAGATTTCTCATCTTAGGAAGCCTCAAATGAAATTTTAAGCATTTCTATTGAGATCAGCGTGTTTCGAACTTCCTTTATCAGCGAAGAAAAAAAAAAGTGGTTGAGCCCCATTATCTAGTTACCTACCTACCTAATGTCCCAGAAATCTCTTTTCAACGGGAAAAATTGAATTTCTTCTTTTCTTTTCTTCTTCTACTTCTTCTTCTACTTCTTCTTCTACTTCTTCTTCTTCTTCTTCTTCGTCTTCTTTTTCTTCTTCTTCTCTTTTTTTTCTTCCGTTTCCTTTCCGACCACTTAAAGTTGATCATAAATGTTCCCAACAAAGATTATCTATACATATTATCTGTAGGTAGGTAGGTATAGTAGTCTATTGAATTTCAATAAAAAGAGGAGTGGGGAAAGAAGATAAACCCACCCGCGCGACACGTTTCCACTATGCGATTTTTGCCGCGCGACCCTGTCGCGCGGCAAAAGTCGCGTTGGTGGAAATCCACCTTTAGAATGATATATTTTCTACCTATAATCCCTATTTGTTATTCACAGGTCATAAACTAGCATCTGGTTCTATGCGATTACTACTTCAAGAATTTCCTTTGACAAAAACTTGCGTGCTCAACACTCATAATTTATCCCCTTTCACAATTTTTTCTCTCTTCCTAAATAAAAGAGCTTTTTTTTCTCTTTTTCATATTGTTTCATTTATCAAAACTTTACTTCATAATATTCAACTAACGATATTTTTTGGTGAATTTAATGTTAGAGCGTCTTTACTTCCTATGAAATTTAGAACAATTTACCTACCCATATCACTGAGGTTCCCAAAATTTTCCTGTTCCCAATTTGCAATTTGAAATCTTTTGTGGTCTAAAAATATTAAAAAAAAAATTAGAAATAAATAAATTTAGGTAGGTATTTGGTTTCCCTATAAAACTTTAAATTTTATAAAACACAAACTTCAACCAAGTTGTTTGAATAGTTTGACAGCGGCAGAGGGAGAGGCAAACTTCAACCAAGTTGTTTTAATAGTTTGACAGCGGGAGAGGGAGAGGTTTTTTTTTTTTTTTTTTACTTTTGTTTTTTAATAAATTTATTCATAACTTGTATAAATTTGTGGCGGTTTTTTGGTCTTTAGGTGACCGAACGACGAAAATTCCGGAGTAGCTCCAAAAAGTACTATACTACGGCAATTAATAAACCTCTTCGCAACTTTATTATTATTATTATTCGGACACGGATAAGTAAGTAAGTAAGAAGTTACAGTATTATTGTAAGTTATGTGGGATGCTTTATATTGGCAAATGCTTGCTACACTCGCAGTGTTTGGGAAAGACATTTTTCATTAAACACAAAATAACAGCGGGTGATTTACAAGGTTTCATCTATTATAATGAAACAGTGAAACAGCCGTGTAGGGGAGGCTCAGAACAAGGCTGATGTATCTCATCAGAAGATCTTATCTGTTAGCCATCAGATTCAGGAAGTGTCTCAGTTGGTGCATACTTTCTCCTATCCTCTCCTCCTTCCCTCTTCGATTGCGGGATGATAAGACCTTTGCCGTTAAAGCCCGTTCAGCAGGATTTTATTGAGAGTAAAGGGGAAAAAATTGAGGCCCGAGGGAGGGAGGGGCGGGTTCCCTCGCCCCCTCCCTGAATACAGCCCTGATTTAGAAGTTAGAGTTGGGCCGGGGACCACAAAGTGAGTTTAAACTCTGTTTTAATCTCGGTTTAAGCAAACAGAGATTAAAACGGAGATCTGATGATTGGCTAAAAATTTTGGATTTTAAAAAAATCAACCAGATTGCTTAATCCGAGAGTCAAACTTAAACCGACTTCAAACTTACTTTGTGGCCCCGGCCTTAGACCATCAACATTAGTGGATGTATCAAGTGCAACAAATACATACCAAGTTGAGTAACAGAAAATGAGGATAAAGGTACCTACTACCTACCTATTCCGATTCGTAGAAGCTTAAATAAATAAATAAATAAAAATGTAAATGCAGTTTCTTTGTGTTATTATATCACAACTTTGGCGCTCACTGCAGCATTGTAGGATTTTTCCCAATAGGTAGGTATCTCCAGTACTGGAGGTTCAGAGGGGGGGGAGGAAGAAAAGATGATTAGGCAAAGGAATAAGCAGGGATGACGAAGAGATAAGAATAAGAAATGGGGAAGAGGGGAATGGAGAAAAAGGGATGAGGAGTAAGGAATAAGAAGAAGAAGATGAAGAAAAAGGAGAAGTAGAAAAAGATGTAGAAAAAGCAGAAGAAGGAGAAGAAGAAGAAGAAGAAGAGGAAGAAGAAAAAGAGGAAGGAGAAGAAGAAGAAGAAGAAGAAGAAGAAGAAGAGGAGGAAGAAGAAGAAAAAGAAGATGAAGAAAAAGCAGAAGTAGTAGTAGTAGTAGAAGAAGAAGAAGAAGAAGAAGAAGAAAATTATTGCAGGAATGACGAAGAGAATTGAAGGAATAAGAGAGATGAGCAAGAGGGAGGGAGAAAGGAGGGAAAAAGGAATGATGTTACAGAGAGAAAAATGTAAATGTAAATGCAGTTTCTTTGTGTTATTATGTCAGCAGTTGAGCGATCGTTATGTGAGAATTGTAAATGTCTAATAGAAACAAGTTCCCTGGAGAAAACTTTGCCGTATAAAAACTTATCGATAGCTAGTACATAAAAACTTATTAGAAATGGCAAACGGAAAGTACCTATAAATACTACGATAAATGTGTCATGCTAGTAAGAAGTAAGTTACAGGTGGATGTTTGTGTAGGGTATGAGTGTACGTTGTTGTAGCAGTGACGACAATTCAGCAGTCATCTCCAAATTCTGGACTCGTTGGTAGATTTAGGAACTCAGCCACTATTCCACCGGCTGACTTGGTAACTTCTCAATTTGATGGAGGTCACATGAAATTCAAACTAGCTTGTGATTACTCATGCATTCAATTAATGGGTATGGGATACAGAGATGGGTCGTTAGTTAGATGGGTATTAGGTAGGTGTGTCGGAAAATTTCATTTCTGAAGTTTAGGGAAGAGTCTGAATTTCTCCTCCATAAGAGGACTACTACATAAGAGGACTTTTGTCTTTTGCTGAAAACCTCTGCAGTCAAATTTCCAGAGCGCTAGTAACCAGCTGACTCCACAGTGTTCTCTAGAGCTAACACTGGGATTTCCAACTTCCATGTGTATAATATGGGCCACTTGCTGCATTGGCTGGTATTTCACGGCCCAATGTGGCCCTTGGGCCGCTAGTTGGAAATCGCTGGCAACCGCGTGCTCTGGCTCTTCCCTGACCCCAATCACAGGCTAAGTAAATCACCCTTCTAATACTTCCGCATTTTATCATTTTTAACCAGAAAAATCACAGTATGAGATACCCTGTAAAAGTACACGTCAATCGTATACCTACGGCTTGTCGGTGTACGGAGCTAAATTTTTCGTATTAATACTAATTACAAAAATATACAAATGTACATGAAGTTTTATAATTATAAGTATAAAGTACCTACCTATTAGGTAGGTACTTTATATAAACATAAATAAACATAAGAAACATACGCTAGACTTCAAAGCGAATGTGCTACTAGCTACAAACTACAAACAAGCCCATAATGTTAGAATACATAATTATTTAATTAAGAAACGGAACCTGGGATGTGTTTATAACACCATGTACCTATTTACAAATAATTATGCACTACGCTGCTTGGCAATTATTATTAAATTGTGATCTCATTAATTATTATTTTAAGGATAGGGGACGTTAAACAAGGAGTAGGCCATAGCTTAGTCTGGCTGGGGGACTTTAAACAGGGAGTATACCAGCCTGAAATTCCCTTGCTAAAGAAACAGCAAAGGTAGAGTGCGAAGGGCATCCATTCGTGAAATTTGTAGCTAAAACCAAATGTCAACCCAAAGCAATCACAATCACCCTTGGTAGGGCTGATTGAGAGGCTGATGACGAAAAACGCTGACTCCGTCTGTACACGGTAAAAGGCACAAAAGAAGAAGATTAATTAATATTTTAAGAAGTTTGATAGAGGGAACTGTGACTGCTAAGGTCTTATCGTCACGAAAGTGAAAAAGGAAGACAGGATAGGTTTCTCCTATCCGAACCTTACCTGTTTAGGATAAAATCCGCCTCGGGCGGGAATCGACCCCGCGATCTAACACTTCTTTCGTTTTTGTGGAACCCACACATTGTCATCTGTTTTGTTTAGAAATGAAATAGGTCAAACTGTAAATAGGGTGAGAGAGGTTCCTACTACGTTAGAGCGAAGTGTATAAAGTCCGAATATTTTCAGATACATATGAGAACATAATGTAGATACATCTATAATTCTATATAATGTAGGTATAGCTATACATGGTCAGTGGGGGTGGGGTGACATTGGTACGGCTTCCGTATACGTATAGACCAGTGACCAGTGGCGTATCATCCATAGAAACGAAGGAAGAGCCACATTCCTTCCTTTTCCTCTGTACTGTAATTACCCACCCACTTACTCACCACTATCCGAAAATGGTAATTTGATTTTGTGGTTCAAACTAGATTCTAAGACCACCAGCAGATTGGCTGTAGAGTTAGTGTACTGTAGAGATAGTAGAGTGAGAGTTATTGAACATCTGATGAGGGACATACTACGGGATGGGCATGCTACGACACAGACCACATGTGTTCAATGTAGCAGCTGTTTCATTGCTACGAAATACAAAAGACTCTTTTTTTTTTAATATCTAGCTCCCCAGCGATTTCACTCCTATAAGTCTGTACTGCACAAACATTTTCAAGATCCAAGGTTATAAAAAGATAGCAACATCTGATGAGGGACATGCTATCTGATGAGGGACATACTATCTGATGAGGGACATACTATCTGATGAGGGACATGCTATCTGATGAGGGACATGCTATCTGATGAGGGACATACTATCTGATGGTGTTAGAATACATAATTATTTAATTAAGAAACGGAACCTGGGATGTGTTTATAACACCATGTACCTATTTACAAATAATTATGCACTAGGCTACTCGGCAATTATTATTAAATTAGCTAGGGGACGTTAAACAGGGAGTATACCAGTCTGAATTTCCCTTGCTAAAGAAATAGCAAAGGTTGAGTGCGAAGGACATCCACTCGTGAAATTTGTAGCTAAAACCAAATGTCAACCCAAAGCAATCACAATCACCCTTGGTAGGGCTGATTGAGAGGCTGATGACGAAAAACGCTGACCCCGTCTGTACACGGTAAAAGGCGCAAAAGAAGAAGATTAATTAATATTTTAAGAAGTTTGATAGAGGGAACTGTGACTGCTAAGGTCTTATCGTCCCGAAAGTGAAAAAGGAATAAAGGATAGGTTTCTCCTATCCGAACCTTACCTGTTTAGGATAAAATCCGCCTCGGGCGGAAATCGAACCCGCGCGGTCTAACACTTCTTTCGTTTTTGTGGAACAGGCCACAGGGCATGACGTGTTAGAGAGAAAGAGAGAGGGAGAGAGAGAGAGAGAGAGAGAGAGAGAGAGAGAGAGGGAGATACAAATTGGACAAAACTAAATGGTGCTAATGGCACATCCACTAATTTACACAATTGAAACAAAAATTATCATTGTATTGTAGTCTATTAAATGGCCCATTCACATATTGCATTTTGTGAGGGACATACTATCTGATGAGGGACATACTATCTGATGAGGGACATACTATCTGATGAGGGACATACTATCTGATGAGGGACATACAGAAATATATCTTTCTGAGAGGCCAATAACTAGCATGTTTTTTGATGGACCAAAAACTGAACAGTCTGGACACCTATCCTAAATAAGTCTATTAGTTTCCCTTTTAGAAAATCTCACGACTCTCCACTGGTATAGACGCTTTTTGCCTGTATGTTAAAGTCACGAGAATTCACCCCATATGTATACAGAAATAGGGAATATGTATACAGGAATTTACACCTGTATGTTTAACAGAAACTATTCAATTATTTCACTATGACTTACGCCTGGGAGTGTGTTTGGAGCATCCACTTTTTATAACCTTCATTTTTTTTTTTTTTTTTTTTTTATGTTTTGTTGAAAATTTTGTAATTTTAGGTAATTTGCCAATAGATATATAACTTTTTTTAAATATATGTATAGGTAAATTTTATTTTTACCCTAGTGATGATCAAATATGTCCGTGATGATCAAATATGTCCGCGGGCCGGACCTCGAGAAATGTACGGTTCGGTCGCTATTTGACGCCAAATCTTTGAAAAAGCTCAAAAAGAGTTCGCAATGTTCAGGCCTTTAGATTTCAGCCAAATTCGCTCGAACTAGGCACAGAGATTCGATAAATTATGTAGATCAAAAAAATCCTTGAGCCCTGTTTCCCGAAGGTACGGTTTGGCCGTTAGGGTAGGGTGGGGCAAAGGTTCGCACTTTTTTTCTCTGATTTTTGTATTTTTTCTTGTTTGAATTACGAACTTAAAACCAAAACCATTTTATAGATAATTTTATTCTCTTCAAAATGACCACAGTTCCGCTATTTAGGGCTGTACAGGGAAAAAACTCAAAAGGAACTAGTGCTTCTCACGACTTTACCTTTAGCCACAGGTCGCTGAAATTTCGCAGACAGCTTCCATAATTATTAATGATGATCAAAAGTGTCCGCGGGCTTGAACCAGAAAAATGTACGGTTCGGCCGCTATTTGGCACCAAATCTTTGAAAAAGCACCTCGTCAGAGGACTGAAAAGCCTAAGACAATGAGACTGATCGTAGAGATAGCTAAGTATGGAAGAATTGCAATTTTGGAATTACTAAGTAGGTACGTCTTGATTTTCGAGAGTGAACTTTCATGTTTCTCCTCATTCTTCAAAGAAGTTAGTAGTTAGTTTTTCGCTTTGACAGACGAGACGGTTAGTTTACATCACTGGATCGCAGATATACGAGTAGCTATTTGCCAGATGGTAATGCTTTGTACATTTTATTAGAATTACTATTATACATACCTATAATGGACACTCGTTGCTGTGTTAAAAGCCCAGAAGAGGTTAGGTAATAAAACAGCCAGTAGGAAGAAGAAGAAAATAGGGATAAAAATATGAAAAATAGGATAAATAATTGAGGAAATAACAACAAGGAAACAAGGTATTAGATACCTACATTTTTTTAAGTCATGTTAGCAGAGCGCCTTGTTGCCATGTATTACGTAAAAAAGTTGTTAATTTTCACCGTTTTTAGCTGAATTTCCCTTGTATTATCCCATGTTTTTCTTTCGTCTTAATCATCTTAATGAAAATTTCAACGTTTTCATACAAGATTAAGCCAGAGAGAAAGAGAGAGAGAGAGAGAGAGAGAGAGAGAAAGAGAAAGAGAAAGAGAGAGGGAGAGAAAGAGATGCTTCCCGTTAACAAATTATCTGCTAACGAAAAGAGTATAGAAAATTATACATGCACCATACCAGGTATCCTCCTTTACGCATGAATGCAAAAAATATACTGGATCTCTCATGAGCGAAGTATGAAACATTGGTACATTATTTTTTATTTATCTACCTATATTTCGGCAGAAAACAAGGCCTAGCGAAATCAAAAAACCTACCAATGACTTTTTTTTTACAATAAGATTGTAATTATTTTGAAACACGCGACCGGTGCCAGCATGGTAGGTAAACATTGGATTTTAGGATTATTGATATTGGGAAAAATCCTACAATGCTGCAGTGAGCACCAAAAATGTGACATAATAACACAAAGAAACTGCATTTATTCCATTACGTTGCTGTAATGTCAATCAAAATGCTTATGCTTAAAGTTTAGCAGTAAGTTGCTGTGATGTCAAAATAAAAAGCGGAATGCTATGTATGTACATATTTTGACGTCAAATTAACGCTTTTCCTCTGTAGTTAAACGTCTTTTGCAAAGGGTGAAGACTGAAGGTCTTTCTGATGTGAAGGTCTTTTTAAAACGCCTTGAGACGTCTATGAAGTTTTAGGAACAGCAGTCTCAAGTGAACTTTCTCACTTAAGTTCCATGTTTCTGGCCATTGTCGCTCATCCATGCAATGAAGGAGCTAAAGTTTCACGTCCCTCAGGAGTCTGAAGTCAGTACGAATAGCACCACGGTGGTGTCCTTGTAGCACACAAATCTTCAACTTGGAACAAAACTTGCAAACTTTCCACCACGAATTCAAGCTGAGATAAAGACAATAATTGAGTCAAGTTTAGTCGCTAAAAAAAGAAGGAGGGGAAAGAGAAGAAGAAGAAGAAGAAGGAAGAGGAGGAGTAAAACAAGAAGAAAAAAAGGAGAAGAAGATGAAGAATGGGAGAAAAAAGAAGGAAGAAAAGGAGAAGGAACAAAATGGAGCATATGAAGGAGAGGGCGGGGGGTGTGTGGAAACGGCAGATATGAAGCTGGAAGAAGTGTGAACTACTGATTTTAAACCATTAGCAGAAGAGGAAGAAGAAGGAGGAGGAGGAGAGGCTGCGAGTGTCATTGCCTCTCTATCTCTATCGTACGTACAGAAATGGGAAAACTACAAGTGGTACATTCCAGATTCCAGGCAGACTAGAATAAATTATAGTTATAGTAAAGTTAATGCATCCTTCACTATCTAACACGATTAGCATAAATGGGGGCAAAGGTTTCCCGGAAAGTGGTACTGATGCTATTATCAGCGTGTTATTATTTAAATTGCTCTGCATACAAAGGGCAAAGGTCTAGGAACAAGTGCATAGCGAAAAGTCAGGACTTTACTAGGACGCGCAGTTCTGGAATTTCATTTGCATAAACAGGAGGAGGACAAATTCTTTGGAAAATAGGGAATAAGGGAAATTCCAGTCCGTCCTTTCTTTATTATTACAATAGTAATAAAAAGGTATAAAGGACGGACTATTTTATTCGCTTCGGTGTCGTCTGTCTGTCTGTCACTCTGTCTGTTCCCATAGAAGGACTTATCATGTGACTTCTTGAGAGTCTGATGTAGAATAGAATACTCGTAGGTTTTATTGTCTCAGGGTCTCGACCCGACCAAGTCACCCTCACTCGCATCCGCATAGGTCACACCAATCTCACCCATGTGCACCTAATGAGAAAAGAAGGTCCCCCGGAATGTGATATTTGCCAATGTAACCTCACAGTTAAGCACATCCTGAAAGATTGTTACAAATACCTACCAAAATTTTAGGAACCCTAACAATCTAGATGCCTGTCTAATGTCTAAATAATGCAAATAGGTAAATAATGACCCTAATGTCCTTAACTTTATTAAAATGACCAAATTAAAAGTGCAAATCTTCCCCTCTCAGTGTTTATGAAAAACAATAGAAAAAAAAAAAAAAAAAAAAAAATGATATGCCTACTCCCCCCCCTTAATTCAACCCCCTCCCCCTTTCCACTCCATTTTCACCTATCTCTCTCTCTCCCTCCCTCTCCCTCTCTCCCTCCCTCTCTATCACCTTGTCAACAAGTGATTTAACTTTTGCTCGGGTAAAGTTCACACTGTTGGGGACGATAGAAGCGAGGAGGAGGTCTCAAAGGGAGGGGAAGTAATAAGGGAAGGGGGGGGAAGAATGTAGGAGGGAGACGAGAAGAGAAAGTTCGGTAATAATTTTCGTTCAATATTTTTGTTCGTATATTTATTTTTATTTCTTTAGTTTTTCTCTAATAACAGATCCTCAACTTCTATTTTCCTCTTCAAGGCAGAGGCTCTACCTTCCAAGCTAACTAGGCTTCTCTCCGAGAAGTAAGGTAAAACACCAACGTCCCTCACGTAGGTGTGTTTTAAACCTAGTTTTTAATGTCCCAACACAAACAACGTACGGTACGTGCTTAGTGCATGTGAAAATTATTTCACACCCAGAAACTTCAAAGTTTTTCCCAACTCGTTTGAACCCTTTCGTTTTGGTCCGAGGGTCTTCTCAGTTTGCCAGATGTGAAAAAACTCGAACATAAAATCTGGATCCTGACTATTCTACACTTTAGGAATTTCCAACTGCAGGCCGGTGAAGCGCGGCAATCACTTTTGCCCTCGGAATGTTAAACTTAAAACAAATACCTACCAAGGTATGTCACAAATCAACCCTAATACACTAATCGAAATTGAAAATCCCTGATGTAGATTCTAGACTAGTCTGAAGAATATGGCAGAAAATGTAGACGTGGGATGTGGATAACATGTACAGAATGCGGAGGCAAAGGGCACATCTGGAGGAGTTCAAATTATGAAAGTGAGGTCAAAAGGAAGTATCAAATTGGGGATAGAGAGCGGGATAATAATAGAGGACGATAAGCGAGAAGAGAGTGCAAGGATATAAATAGGGGCGAAAAGGGAGTGCAAATGTGAGGGAAAAGGGAAACAATAACAATAATAGGGTTTCCCCCAGTAAGATGGGACTTTTGTGTACCTCTCCCTTTCCCTCCTATCTCTCCCATAGTAGAACAGTTGTCAAAGTCAAAGAGCAGAAAAAAACGAGGAACAATGGAATTTTCCTTTTTCTTCTACGACTTCTAGATCCCGAGAAATCGATTTAAAAAATACCGGTAAATCTTGAACTTTGACGTCACGGCATACGCTCCCGTACACGATGACGTCACATCAAATGTCCCGAGCAAAGCTCCCTCGCAGGCAACACATTAATGTGTTTGTGCGCATACGTTTCTGCGCATTTCTTTCTACTCTTCTGCCAGCGTGATTGCATACTGGCGCTACCTAGCGGACGAAAAAGACAACTGCCTGAAGTCTGACGTCACACATCTTTGAACTCTTTCATTAGAACGGAAAATAAAAATTGAATTTTACAGTTATTTTTTCGGAGTTTTGACCTGAGATTTGGATTTTTTACAACTTTTTACATAGGAATCGACCATTTATTATTTTAATTTTACCCATTTGCAACTGCTCCATTTTCTCTCTCTCTCTCTCTTCTAACTTTCCCACATTTATCCCTCTTCCCTCTTATCTCTCCCACACATTTCTCTCTTCCCTTCTATTATTCTCCCACACTTTCTGCCCCTCCCTTCCATTTCTTCTACACTGTTGCCTATCCTCTCACCAATGTGCCAGCTTCACACCCTACTGGATATTGTTATTTTTTTTCTCTATTTTTTTCATTATCATCATCATCATCATCATCATCATCATTATTATCATCCTACATAGGTACCTAAATTTTTTCCCCTCTGTCCCTCCCCCAGATTTTTTCCTCTCCCTCTCTCTCTTTCCTTCTCGCTCGTTCTCTCTTCATAAAAAACGCAATAATTTCCAGAATTCTTCTAGGGTTTAAGCTTGGTGACCCGAAAATGCGACGTAAACTGAACATTTTTTTAGGACTTTCTTATTGTAGTTCCTGTTCCTGGAGTAGGTAGGTATGAATACTGTATGGGTGGGTGGTGGGAAGGAAGTAGAAATAGCATTCTTGAATGAACAATACAATGGCTTTCCAATGGGACTTTTGAAAATATTCTCTCTTATTTCCTTTCTTTCCTTCCTTCCCTTTCTTGATTCCTTCCTCTCTCTCTCCCTATTTCTTCTTTTCCCTTGCTCCCTTTTCATTTCTCCAATTCTTCCCTGCCTTTGTAGTTTGTACCCCTCTTTTTATTTTCTCTCTCTCTCTCTCTTTTCCTTGCTCATCTTCTCTTTCCTTTTCTTCAATTCTTCACTGCTTCTCTACCCTCCTTATTCCTCTTTCTCCCTCTCCATTTTTCTTTGTATCCTTTTTCTCATTATTCACTGCTTTGTTGCTTCTCTTCTTTCCTTCACATCCTTCTTTTCTCTCTCTTTCTCTGTTTTTATCTTTCACTCTTTTATTTCTCTCCCTTCCTCCCCTTCTATCACTTCTTCCTACTTCGCTAGCTTCCTTCTATCCTTTTTCTCACACTCTTCTTTTTTAACTCTCCTTTCTTACTCCCTCATTTACTCACTCCCAATTTTCTCTTCCTTTTCTTTGTGTCTCTCTCCGTTTTCTTTACTCATATTAATTGTCCCTCCGTTTCTCTCCTCTCTTTATCTCTCTCTCCCTACAGCCTCATTCTTCTTTTCAGTAAATAAATCTCTGGTATTCCCATCAGTCTATATTTCTCCCCAAATTGTCTCTTCTCTTTTTGGGACTAATTCCCTCGTTTTCCTTCCTAGCCAAATATTCTTCTGTTCCTTCTTGTCTTTTTCTTATTCTCTTTTTCTTCTCCGTTTCTTTCTACTCCTCCTCGTCCCCCTCCAAAACAATAAAATTTTAACAATGCAAATTCTTGATTTTCATCATATTGTTCCTCTTATCTTAATTGAATCATTTCAAGAAAAAACTTTAGCAATGAATGCACAATTTTTTTTTTATTTGTATTTATTAAAGTGTTCTAACATTGCGCACAAATTTTATTTTTTTATTTAATTAAAACTTTTATTTTCCAATTATTTATAAACATTGAGGATTAGTGGAATGAATAAGCAGCTACTTTTTATTTCATACTAGCACATTACTTACTAATAAATAGGTAGGTACATAATAATTGTGAAACATTAAACAAATAAATATTGAATGCACAAATAAATAAGTAAAGAAATAAATTTTAAATACACAAATATATAAATAGATAAATAAATAAAGGGGCAAAACATTTCCCCACAGTAAAATGGAAAGTTGTGAGCAGTTAGTGGCAGATTTTTTTTTTTTTTTCCTTTTTTTATACTTATAATTTCCATGCAACCTTTTTCGCGAGAGAAATGAAAT
>NW_007379136.1:3917-18753 GCF_000475195.1 Diaphorina citri | reverse complement strand
TTTTTAGTCCGTCCTTCCTTTATTATTACAATAGTAATAAAAAGGTATAAGGGACGGACTATTGTATTCGCTTCGGTGTCGTCTGTCTGTCTGTCTGTCTGTCGGTCTGTTCCCATAGAAGGACTTATCCAAACCTGGTCGACCTATATATCAAATTAAAGGTCTTTTTACCAGGAACACGAAAGTGGTGGTGCAAATTTTGTTCAGAAAACCATAAAGCCAAAAAAATGGTTTTTGGTGAATTTTTACTTTCCTTATCCCATAGGAAGGAAAGTAATGTATAATCGGGTGAAATCTATTTCTGAATTTCGTAGGTAGGTACCCCGAAATTGAAGGAATATTACTCCAACACCATTATGGAGCCTAGATATAGAAACAGTCAACGCTCATTACCACACAACACACACAAAAACGCATAGCAAGTCCACGCTTACCACACAGTGGTAAACGCAAAGCACAGACTAGGGTTAAAGCATCATAGATCAGCAGGAATTTTGTGTTCTAGCTTATTAAAAAACGCCCCAGCATCACAAAGAACAAGGAATATCCCTAACAGGATGTGGTGAAAGATATTACAAAAGGATGAGTAGGATGGGTGAACCGAGGAAAATGTAGGGGGGTGGGAAAGGGAGGGAGAGAGAGAGAAAGAGAAAAAGAGAGAGAAAGAGAGAGAGAGAGAGAGAGAGAGAGAGAAAGAGAGAGAGAGAGAGAACCCTACGGGAGGAAAATAGCAGGGGAGGGGAGCTATAGAGAGAAGGAAAGACGGAGAGAGGGAGAGAGAGAGAGAGAGAGAAAGCAGGGAACTAAAGAGATAAGGAGGAAGAGAGATTGAGAATAAGAGAGGGAGGGAGAGAACAAGAAGGGAAGAGTAGGAAAGGATGAGAGAAACTAGGTGGAGAGAGAAATAAATAGAAGGAAGAGGAAGTAGAGAGATGAAGAAAGAAAGGGAGGAAGAACGAGTGAGTAGGGAGCTAAGGATAGAAGAGGGAAAGAAAGAGAGGGTGAAAGGAAAGGAAGATCTGAAAACAATAAACCCAATGGGGATAGAGCGTGAGAGGAAAGAGCGAGGGAGAAAGAGAGAGAAGGGGAGAGTAAGAGAACGAGGGAAAATACCAAAGAAAAGTGCGAAAAAGGGATAGTCAAACTGTTACAATAATAAAAGAGTAAAGTTACTCCTTGTAAATGAGGGGGGAAAAACTTGGGTGGGTATTTTGTAGGTAGAATAAAAGAGGGTAGGAAAACTATACCACAGAACTGTGGGCACAGAATAGATAAGGGTTGCGTATTGGTTAGATTTTAGATTATAGTAAAACCCTCAGAACTAAAGGTAAAATCAGATTCATTTCATGGGAACTAGGGAGATTTATTTTACAAAGAAAGGGACATCGCAGTTGAGTTGAAAAGCAGGTGAAGTTTATTTTTCTATCCTATTACGTTGCTGTGATGTCAATTAAAATGCTTATGCTTAAAGTTTAGCAGTAAGTTGCTGTGATGTCAAAATAAAAAGCGGAATGCTATGTATGTACATATTTTGACGTCAAATTAACGCTTTTTCTCTGTAGTTATACGTCATTTGCAAACTTTTGCAAAGTGTGAAAATTGAAGGTCTTTTTGATGTGAAGGTCTTTTTAAAACGCCCTGAGGCGTCTAGAAGTTTTAGGAACAGCAGTCTCAAGTGAACTTTCTCACTTAAGTTCCTTGTTTCTGGCCATTGTCGCTCATCCATGCAATGGAGGAGCTAAAGTTTCACGTCCCTCAGGAGTCTGAAGCCAGTACGAATAGCATCACGTGGTGTCCCTGTAGCACACAAATCTTCAACTTGGAACAAAACTTGCAAACTTTCCACCACGAATTCAAGCTGAGATAAAGACAATAATTGAGTCAAGTTTAGTCGCTAAAAAAAGAAGGAGGGGAAAGAGAAGAAGAAGAAGAAGAAGGAAGAGGAGGAGTAAAACAAGAAGAAAAAAAGGAGAAGAAGATGAAGAATGGGAGACCACGAATTCAAGCTGAGATAAAGACAATAATTGAGTCAAGTTTAGTCGCTAAAAAAAGAAGGAGGGGAAAGAGAAGAAGAAGAAGAAAAAGGAGGAGGAGGAGGAGGAGTAGAAGAAGAAGTAAAAGGAGGAGGAGATGAAGAATGGGAAGAAAAAGAAGGAAGAAAAGGAGAAGGAACAAAATGGAGCATATGAAGGAGAAAGAGGAGGAGAAGAAAATGAATGACGAATAAGAAGGAGGAGAAGAGAAAGAAGAAGAAGGCGGAGAAGAAGAAGAAAAAACGAGGAGGAGAAGAAGAAGAAGACGGAGACGAAGAAAATGAAGTGCTTGACATTTATTTAAGTAAATAACTTTCGAGTGCTCGGAGGGATATTTTTCTGTGGGATTTCATAAGGGGCTTTTACTTTCATTAGGGCCCTTTACTTCAGCCCCGAGGTTTGTCATTCTACAGCTAGTCACTTCTCAAAAGACACTTCAGACTGAGATTAACGAAGATCTAATTAGTGCCCGGGGCTGTGCTTTCTTTTGAATAACCAAGTTAAGCATTCAGAGTATGTTCAGAGTATTCAGACATTTCCTCTCACTCTATTCGTTATTATTATCTCTGTCAAACTCTTGTAGGTATTACACGTTAAGTACTCTCGACTTCTTTTTGTTCAAATGTTTTAATTTTTTAAACCTATTTAACGTTGTAACATGATTATTATAGGTACAATTACCTACGCATTAGACTCATTTGAGGGTTTGATTCTATGAGCTAAGTTATGAATGCAAATCTCATGAAATTTATACAGATAAATTCTTAGTTTTTAGCTGAATTCCCCTATAGGGATTGGCTCTTTTTTCAGGTTTGATGGAGGGAACTGTTGTAACTATGCTAAGGTCTTATCGTCCCGAAATAGAAGAGACAAGAAGGATAGGATTGGATTGGAGAAAGCCAGTCGTTCCGAGAACAAACCTCAGTTGATTAGGATAAAATCCGCCAAGGGCGGGAATCGAACCCGTGACCTAGCGCTTACAAGGCAGACGCTCTACCTTCCAAGCTAACTAGGCTTCTCTCCGAGAAGTAAGGTAAAACACCAACGTCCCTCACGTAGGTGTGTTTTATACCTAGTTTTTAATGTCCCAACAGCCCAACACAAACAACGTATGGTACGTGCTTAGTGCATGTGAAAATTATTTCACACCCAGAAACTTCAAAGTTTTTCCCAACTCGTTTGGGGAAGAAAAGGAGAAGGAACAAAATGGAGCATATGAAGGAGAAAGAGGAGGAGAAGAAAATGAATGACGAATAAGAAGGAGGAGAAGAAGGAGAAGAGAAAGAAGAAAAAGGCGAAGAAGGAGGAGGCGGAGAAGAAGAAGGAGGCGGAGAAGAAGAAGAAGGAGGCGGAGAAGAAGAAGAAGGAGGCGGAGAAGGAGAAGAAGAAGGTGGAGAAGATGAAAATTAAGTGCTTGACATTTATTTAAGTAAATAACTTTCGAGTGCTCGGAGGGACATTTTGTACTTTCTATTTTTTCTGTGGGATTTCATTAGGGCCCTTTACTTCAGCCCCGAGGTTTGTCATTCTACAGCTAGTCACTTCTCAAAAGACACTTCAGACTGAGATTAACGGAGATCTAATTAGTGCCCGGGGCTGTGCTTTCATTCTTTTGAATAACCATGTTAAAGCATTCAGAGTATGTTCAGAGTATTCAGACATTTCCTCTCACTCTATCCGTTATTATCTCTGTCAAACTCTTGTAGGTATTACACGTTAAGTACCTACTCTCGACTTCTTTTTGTTCTAATGTTTTAATTTTTTAAACCTATTTAACGTTGTAACATGATTATTATAGGTACAATTACGTACGCATTAGACTCATTTGAGGGTTTGATTTTATGAGCTAAGTTATGAATGCAAATCTCATGAAATTTATATAGATAAATTCTCAGTTTTTAGCTGAATTCCCCTATAGGGATTGGCTCTTTTTTTCAGGTTTGATGGAGGGAACTGATGTAACTATGCTAAGGTCTTATCGACCCGAAATAGAAGACAGAAGAAGGATAGGATTGGATAGGAGAAAGCCAGTCGTTCCGAGAACGAACCTCATTTGATTAGGATAAAATCCACCAAGGGCGGGAAACGAACCCGTGACCTAGCGCTTACAAGGCAGAGCTTTGTCTCCCTTGTACTTTCTCCACTTTGTCTCCCTTGTACTTTCTCCACTTTGTCTCCCTTCTACTTTCTCCGCTTTGTCTCCCTTGTACTTTCTCCACTTTGTCTCCCTTGCACTATCTCCACTTTGTCTCCCTTCTACTTTCTCCGCTTTGTCTCCCTTCTACTTTCTCCACTTTGTCTCCCACTTTCTCCACTTTATCTCCCTTGTACTTTCTCCACTTTGTCTCCCTTCTACTTTCTCCGCTTTGTCTCCCTTCTACTTTCTCCACTTTGTCTCCCACTTTCTCCACTTTATCTCCCTTCTACTTTCTCCACTTTATCTCCCTTGTACTTTCTCCACTTTGTCTCCCTTCTACTTTCTCCACTTTGTCCCCCTTCTACTTTCTCCGCTTTATCTCCCTTGTACTTTCTCCACTTTGTCTCCCTTGTACTTTCTCCACTTTGTCTCCCTTCTACTTTCTCCACTTTGTCTCCCTTCTACTTTCTCCACATTGTCTCCCTTCTACTTTCTCCACTTTGCTACTTTCTCCACTTTTTCTCCCTTGTACTTTCTCCACTTTGTCTCCCTTGTACTTTCTCCACTTTTTCTCCCTTGTACTTTCTCCACTTTGTCTCCCTTGTACTTTCTCCACTTTTTCTCCCTTGTACTTTCTCCACTTTGTCTCCCTTGTACTTTCTCCACTTTGTCTCCCTTGTACTTTCTCCACTTTGTCTCCCTTCTACTTTCTCCACTTTGTCTCCCTTGTACTTTCTCCACATTGTCTCCCTTCTACTTTCTCCACTTTGCCTCCCTTCTACTTTCTCCACTTTGTCTCCCTTCTACTTTCTCCACTTTGTCTCCCTTGTACTTTCTCCACTTTGTCTCCCTTCTACTTTCTCCACTTTGTCCCCCTTCTACTTTCTCCGCTTTATCTCCCTTGTACTTTCTCCACTTTGTCTCCCTTGTACTTTCTCCACTTTGTCTCCCTTCTACTTTCTCCACTTTATCTCCCTTCTACTTTCTCCACTTTGTCTCCCTTCTACTTTCTCCACTTTGTCTACCAATTTTCTTCCTCTTTCGTCTTTCTCTTGTTCTACTTGTACAGGTCTCTTTTTAGAGTCTTCTTCTTCTTTTCTCTCTTTAGCTTTCTCCTGTGTTTTTCCATCCTTTATCCTATTACCTACTCCCCTTTTCACTCCCCGTTCTTCATATTCTCTCTCTCTCTCTCGTTATATTCCAAATTTCCCTTTTAATCCTCTCCTTTTTCAGCTCTTTTCCCTTCCTTTTAGTTTCTCCCTCCTTTGTTCTGCATGATGTAATACTTGTAATAGCCTTTTGTCCGCCAATTTTCATTCTCTTTCGTCTTTCCCCTTTCCCTTGTTTCCATTCTCCAGGTCCCTCTTTTTTCTCATTTCTTCCCTTCATGTTGGCGGAATAAAAATCAGAATTTTACAAGGAAAGAAAAAAAGTTGCAAATTAAACAGAAGACACAGAAACCCTCAAATGAAAAGTCAAGGGAATTGCGCTATAATTTTTCTGGACAAGGAATTTATAGATTTTGTAAGAGCTCCAACTTTCGTACTATTCCCACTTCATCCCTTGAGTTTTTCCTTCCTCTTCCTACCTTCTTCTCTCTACTTCTTCTTTCTCTCACTCCTTCATTCCTCCTTGCTTCATCTTCATTTTTCCTCCCCATTTTGTAAGAGCTCCAACTTTCGTACTATTCCCACTTCATCCCTTGAGTTTTTCCTTCCTCTTCCTACCTTCTTCTCTCTACTTCTTTCTCTCACTCCTTCATTCTTCCTTCCTTCATCTTCATTTTTCCTCCCTACTGCTCCCTAATCCACTTACTCTTGAACTCACCACTATAGCACAGCCAAACTATTTCAACCCCACATTTAGCTCCCAACTTTTCTACATAAAACTATACTGTCCACCCTTTTGGGTACATCGCTGAAGTTACCCACACCTTCTCTCTCTTTCTCTCTCTCTCTCTCTCTCTCTCTCATTCCTCTTCCTTTTTCTTTCCCCCTCCAACCCTTATTTTATACCTCCCTCTCTCTTTTATCTATTCCATCAACGTGTAATCCTTCTCTCCCCCCCCCCTCCCTTCCTCATTCCTTATATAGGGGAACACATATATTATTACATTGTTATTACATCTACCAATGAGAGAGAGAGAGAGAGGGGGGGGGATGAGAAAGAGGGGGGAAGGGAGAGGGGGATAGTAATATTACGCCTGCTTGTCTACATCATCTATCTCCCTTCATTCGATTGTTTCTTTACGATGACATTTTTCTTCATTATTTTCATCTCTCGCTTTCTCTCTTCTTTCCTCTCTCTCTCTCTCTCTCTCTCTCTCTCTCTCTCTCTATACAATTCATTAAAAAATCGTTCATGTCCATTTCTATCAAACCTTTTGAAAAATCTCTCCTTCGCACTTTCGCTCTCTCTCTCTCTCTATCTCTTTCCTTCTTCTTCTTCTTCTTCTTCTTCTTCTTCTTCTTCTTCTTCTTCTCTCTCTCTATCTCTTTCCTTCTTCTCTCTCTCGAGAGAGAGAGAGAGAGAGAGAGAGAGAGAGAGAGAGAGAGAGAGAGAGAGAGAAAGAGATGCTTCCCGTTAACAAATTATCTGCTAACGAAAAGAGTATAGAAAATTATACATGCACCATACCGTCCATACCAGGTATCCTCCTTTACGCATGAATGCAAAAAATATACTGGGTCTCTCATGAGCGAAGTATGAAACATTGGTACATTATTTTTTATTTATCTACCTATATTTCGGCAGAAAACAAGGCCTAGCGAATTCAAAATACCTATGACTTTTTTTTACAATAACATTGTAATTATTTTGAAACATCTACAAATTTACAAGTTTCTTGATTTGTACGTGAGAATTGTTCTTTGTTGTGGTTGTTGTTATTATTATTTTTTAATACTTTCAACCAGGTTTTACACTTTCCCCACCTGTAATGGTCACCTTGTATATTTTTTCCTTGTTTACAGAACACCCTGTTTAGTAATTGTTCTTTGTTGTGGTTGTTGTTATTATTATTTTTTAATACTTTCAACCAGGTTTTACACTTTCCCCACCTGTAATGGTCACCTTTTATATTTTTTCCTTGTTTACAGAACACCCTGTTTAGATTTCCTTGTTTACAAAACTGACTCGTGACAGTTTTCTCCTACATGTCACAATGAAGCACAAGCATGGCTAGTGCTGGTGTGAGATGAACGTCACTTAATTAATCAAATCCACTAATTATTCATTTTATTCCTCTCTACCTCCCTTTCTCTCTTACAAAGGTCTAGGAACAAGTGCATAGCGAAAAGTCAGGACTTTACTAGGACGCGCAGTTCTGGAATTTCATTTGCATAAACAGGAGGAGCTTCTCTCTTATTTCCTTTCTTTCCTTCCTTCCCTTTCTTGATTCCTTCCTCTCTCTCTCCCTATTTCTTCTTTTCCCTTGCTCCCTTTCCGTTTCTCCAATTCTTCCCTGCCTTTGTACCCCTCTTTTTATTTTCTCTCTCTCTCTCTTTTCCTTGCTCATCTTCTCTTTCCTTTTCTTCAATTCTTCACTGCTTCTCTAACCTCCTTATTCCTCTTTCTCCCTCTCCATTTTTCTTGTTATCCTTTTTTCTCATTATTCACTGCTTTGTTGCTTTTCTTCTTTCCTTCACATCCTTCTTTTCTCTCTCTCTCTCTCTCTCTCTCTGTTTTTATTTCTCTCCCTTCCTCCCCTTCTATCACTTCTCCACACTTCGCCAGCTTCCTTCTATCCTTTTCCTCACACTCTTCTTTTTTAACTCTCCTTTCTTACTCCCTCATTCACTCACTCCCAATTGTCTCTTCCTTTTCTGTGTGTCTCTCTCCGTTTTCTTTACTCATATTAATTGTGCCTCCGTTTCTCTCCTCTCTTTATCTCTCTCTCTTTCTCCCTACAGCCCCATTCTTCTTTTCAGTAAATAAATCTCTGTTATTCCCATCAGTCTATATTTCTCCCCAAATTGTCTCTTCTCTTTTTGGGACTAATTCTCTCGTTTTCCTTCCTAGCCAAATATTCTTCTGTTCCTTCTTGTCTTTTTCTTATTCTCTTTTTCTTCTCCTTCTCCTTCTTCTCTTCCTACTCCTCCTCCTTCAAAACAATAAAATTTTAACAATGCAAATTCTTGATTTTCATCATATTGTTCCTCTTATCTTAATTGAATCATTGCAAGAAAAAACTTTAGCAATGAATGCACAAATTTTATTTTTTTTTTTATTTGATGATAAAAACTTTCTCTAGAGCTTCCATGTCAAGAGATTTTTTTTTTTTTTTTTTTTTGATATTTTATTCATTGGTTATTAAAAAATAAACTTTCCTAAGGGCTTCCATTTCAAGAGATTTTTTTTTTTTTTTTTTTTTGATATTTTATTCATTGGTTATTAAAAAATAAATTAAAACTTTCATTTTCCAATTATTTAAAAACATTGAGGATTAGTGGAATGAATAAGTAGCTACTTTTTATTTTATACTAGCACATTACTTACTAATAATTAGGTACATAATAATTGTGAAATATTAAACAAATAAATATTAAATGCACAAATGAATAAGTAAAGAAATTAAATTTAAATACAGAAATATATAAATCTTAGATAAATAAATAAAGGGGCAAAACATTTCCCCACAGTAAAATGGAAAGTTGTGAGCAGTTAGTGGCAGATTTTTTTTTTTTTTTCCTTTTCTTATACTTATAATTTACATGCAAACTTTTTCGCGAGAGAAATGAAATTAGAATTGAGATAACTATACTTGTACAACCTGGTTTAGAGATACCTTTGGGACAAGAAACTTTGCTCATTTTTTACCTGAGACGAGCTTTATGTGGCAGACAAACTTTCGTTTCTCTCTCTCTCTTTCCCTCTGTCTCTCTCTCTCTCTCTCCCTCTCCATTTCCTTATCTTTCATCTCACATCTCTCTCTCTTTCTTCTCTATCTTTCTCCCCCCTCTCTTTCTCTTACATACACATTATGTAGGTAGGTAAACAAGAAGGCTGACATAAATGTACTTGAAAAGGTACGACTTTTTTTCTCCTCTAAAACCTGTTTTTCTATAAGGAACAACAATTTGAAAGAAAAAAAAATGATATGCCTACTCCCCCCCCCTTTAATTCAACCCCCTCCCCCTTTCCACTCCATTTTCACCTGTCTCTCTCTCTCCGTCCCTCTTCCCCTCTCCCTCTTTCTCCTCTACCTCTCTCCCTCTCTATCACCTTGTCAACAAGTGATTTAACTTTTGCTCGGGTAAAGTTCACACTGTTGGGGACGATAGAAGAGAGGAGGAGGAGGTCTCAAAGGGAGGGGAAGTAATGAGGGAAGGGGGGGGGGAGAAGAATGTAGGAGGGAGACGAGAAGAGAAAGTTCGGTAATAGTTTTCGTTCGATATTTTTGTTCGTATATTTATTTTTTATTTCTTTAGTTTTTCTCTAACAGATCCTCAACTTCTATTTTTCTCTTGAGTTTCCCTCTCTTTCCCTTTTACTCTTTCCGCCTCTTTCTTTATCTCCCTCTCCCTCTTCTATTTTCACTCCTTCTTCGTTTTGGTCCGAGGGTCTTCTCAGTTTGCCAGATGTGAAAAAACTCGAACATAAAATCTGGATCCTGACTATTCTACACTTTAGGGATTTCCAACTGCAGGCCGGTGAAGCGCGGCAATCACTTTTGTCCTCGGAATGTCAAACTTAAAACAAATACCTACCTATGTCACGAATCAACCCTAATACACTCATCGAAATGGAAAATCCCTGATGTAGATTCTAGACTAGTCTGAAGAATATGGCAGAAAATGTAGACGTGGGATGTGGATAACATGTACAGAATGCGGAGGCAGAGGGCACATCTGGAGGAGTTAAAATTATGAAAGTGAGGTCAAAAGGAAGTATCAAATTGGGGATAGAGAGCGAGAAGGATAATAATAGAGGACAATAAGCGAGAAGAGAGTGCAAGGATATAAATAGGGGCGAAAAGAGAGTGCAAATGTGAGGGAAAAGGGAAACAATAACTTTGCGACAATAGGGTTTCCCCCAGTAAGATGGGACTTTTGTGTACCTCTCCCTTTCCCTCCTATCTCTCCCATAATAGAACAGTTGCGCTTACGTGGGTGAAGTTTCTAAGTTAAAGAGCAGAAAAAACGAGGAACAATGGAATTTTCCTTTTTCTTCTACGACTTCTAGATCCCGAGATAAATCGATTTAAAAAATACCGGTAAATCTTGAACTTTGACGTCACGGCATACGCTCCCGTACACGATGACGTCACATCAAATGTCCCGAGCAAATGGAAACACATTAATGTGTTTGTGCGCATACGTTTCTGCGCAGTTCTTTCTGCTCCTCCGAGAGCGTAATTGCATACTGGCGCTACCTAGCGGACGAAAAAGACAACTGCCTGAAGTCTGACGTCACACATCTTTGAACTCTTTCATTAGAACGGAAAATAAATTTTGAATTTTCGACCTTTTACAATTATTTTTTCGGAGTTTTGACCTTAGATTTGGATTTTTTTTTTACAACTTTTTACATAGGAATCGACCATTAAATAATTTAATTTTACCCATTTGCAACTGCTCCATTTTCTCTCTCTCTCTCTGTTCTAACTTTCTCACATTTATCCCTCTTTCCTCCTATCTCTCCCACACATTTCTCTCTCCCCTTCTATTATTCTCCCACACTTTCTGCCCCTCCCTTCCATTTCTCAACCTGGTCGACCTATAAATCAAATTAAAGGTCTTTTTACCAGGAACACGAAAGTGGTGGTGCAAATTTTGTCCAGAAAACCATAAAAGTAAACTGAATAACGGGCATCATAGCTATGCCGGTATTGCCAGATTAGTTAGTCCGGAGGATAGCACGTCTGCCTTGTAAGTGCTAGGTCGAGGGTTCGATTCCCGCCCGAAACGGTCTTAAGCAAATAAGGTTCTTGGAACGGCTGAAGGAGGATAGAATAGGAGACTATTATGTCCTCCTTCTCTCTTCGAGTTTGGAACGATAAGACCTGTATTGCAGTTCCTCTATCAAATCTCTCTCTCTCCTCTCCTCTCTCTCAAATCCATTTCTGAATTTCGTAGGTAGGTACCCCAAAATTGAAGGAATATTACTCCAATGCCATTATGGAGCCTAGATAGAAACAGTCAACGCTCACTACCACACAACACACAATAAACGCAAAGCAAGTCCACGCCTACCACACAGTGGTAAACGCAAAGCACAGACTAGGGTTAAAGCATCATAGATCAGCAGGAATTTTGTGTTCTAGCTTATTAAAAAACGCCCCAGCATCACAAAGAACAAGGAATATCCCTAACAGGATGTGGTGAAAGATATTACACAAAAGGATAAGTAGGATGGGTGAACCGAGGAAAAAGTAGGGGGGGTAGAAAGGGAGGATGAGAGAGAGAGAGACATAGAGAAAGCAGGGAACTAAAGAGATAAGGAGGAAGAGAGATTGAGAATAAGAGAGGGGGGGAGAGAACAAGAAGGGAAGAGTAGGAAAGGATGAGAGAAACTAGGTGGAGAGAGAAATAAATAGAAGGAAGAAGAAGAGAGAGAAAGAAAGAAAGGGAGGAAGAACGAGTGAGTAGGGAGCTAAGGATAGAAGAGGGAAAGAAAGAGAGGGTGAAAGGAAAGGAAGATCTGAAAACAATAAACCCAACGGGGATAGAGCGTGAGAGGAAAGAGTGAGGGAGAAAGAGAGAGAAGGGGAGAGTAAGAGAACGAGGGAAAATACCAAAGAAAAGCGCGAAAAAGGGATAAACAAACTGTTACAATAATAAAAGAGCAAAGTTACTCCTTGTAAATGAGGGGGGGGAAAACTTGGGTGGGTATTTTGTAGGTAGAACAAAAGAGGGTAGGAAAACTATCCCACAGAACTGTGGGCACAGAATAGATAAGAGTTGCGTATGTGGTCCCAACTTGGCCCTTTTTTTTTTTTTTTTTTTTTTTTTTTTTTAATACGCTCAATACGTAGGTAGGTTGGTTTTATTATTCCCTGTAGGTACCTAAGTAGGAAAAAACGTCTCCTGTATTCCAAAATGAAAATCTCCTTGTTTACATTTTTATTAGCATGTAAATATTAAAATAATGTCGCTATTCTATGTAGGTAGGTGCTTTTTTTTCTCCCTACACGGTACACGGGTATGTAAATTACTTCTCATAAAATGGGATAGTTACCTAGGTAGGTAGGTAGGTAGGTGTAATCTTTTGTATGTGAGTCGGTACCTACCAGTCTCTGTAAACTAGCTACCAGCAGAACGTGTAATAATTTCTCCCGTTATTATTTACAAAAGCAATTTTCAAGGGTCCCAACTGAAACGTCCGGAAGAAAAAACAGGCTCCCACTCTGTTGTTTTAATATTTTTCATTTTAATTTAAATCCTATACATATATCATATATCTACCTATTGTACCCTATGTAGGTACCTATGTTTGTGTCATATTCAAGTCCCTAAAAAATTCCATTCTGCAAAGAGAAAAAAGAATGAAACAGTTGCCTAGAGTACAAAGAGAAAGACTGGACAAAGGCTAACAATTGACCTTTTTATCCTTTTTTTTAGATCTTATAAAAACATTCTCGAGATATTGTAAATTTATAACATTGTCAAGCCTATTAGATGTAGCACTTTTCCTCCATTCCGTCATAAGTTTATATCCTAGCTCCCATTATTGCCAGCATTCAAATTCAAACTATGTATGTAGGTAGGTATCTACAAAACTTCTTACAATGCCCTTCCAATTGTACAAAATTTATATTTCTGTCACTTCGCCTACACATTGCAAAGACCTTTTTACAAACACTGATAATTTTCCCCGTAGGATTTGAGGTGTTAAGCTGTGTCCACACATAGTCGACGCCGTCAATCGACGAGGTGAATCTATGTTGTCGAGGTAGTGTACGGTTTCAGTCCACGTCGATCGACGGCGCGTCGATTACGTGTGGACAGTGTGGACACAGCTTTAAAGTTTTAGGTTTATTGGGTTTATTCCCATCACATCCATCTCATTATTTTTAACCCTATCCTTCTCTTCAGTTTAGATCCTCAAGTAAGAAGATGAAGAAGAAGGAGGAGTAGAAGGAGGAGGAGGAGAAGAAGAAGAAGAAGAAGAAGAAAAAGAAGAAGAAGGAGAAGGAGAAGAAGAAAAAGAAGGAAGAAGAAGAAGAAGAAGAAGAAGAAGAAGAAGAAGAAGAAGAAGAAGAAACGCATAATTTCTTTCCGAAACTCTTTCTTATTTTTTTCTAAATAAAAACATCCTTCCGCTCTGCTGGATTGGGGGTTCTCTTAGAAAATAAATACAAAGTGAATAATATTGTGAATTTACTTTGCTTTATATTGTGAATTTACTTCGCTTTGAAAGAGAGAATAAATAAAGAAAAGAGAGTAAAATAAGTAAGTAAGTAAGAGAGAGAGAGAGAGAGAGAGAGAGAGAGAGAGAGAGAGAGAGAGAAAAAAAAGAGAGAGAGAGAGAGAGAGAGAGAGAGAGAGAGAGAGAGAGAGAGAGAGAGAGATGGAGGAATAGAAGAAGTAAGGGACTGAGAGAAAAAAACAGAGGAGAAGGGAGACCCTAAAGGGAGAGGGAGAGGGAGGTAACGGATTGAAGGAAAGATAGAGAAATGAAGATCGAGTACCTTATTTTAAAAAGAGAGAGCGAGAGGGAGAGCGAGAAAGAGAGAGAGTGAGTGAGAGAGAAGTATAAAGAATGTGAATGAAAGACCTTCGCTCTCACTCCCACATCAATCTAAATGTCTAGCTGTCCCTCTCCCTCTCCCTCCCCCCTCCTCCTACTCCTCTCTCTCTCACCCCTAATTCTCTCTCTCTCTCTCTCTCTCTCTCTCTCTCTTCTCTTGAGATAAAAGTATAGAGCCTACTATGTCTATAATACCGTATAGCCGTATACAAAGGAGATTTTCAATTAGTGCGTCAACCTACCTGGCTATCTATACCTACCTGGTTATCTGGGTTTAAAAAAAAATCTAAAGAGAGGTAGATAAATATTATTATTTCGAGTTTTATAATCTTCTTATACATAATAGGCTCATCGTAGGGATTAGGAATCTCAGAGTATCAAAAGTATTAATTATTTTATCAATAGTATATCTGTATCAATATTAGCAACAACATTATCAAATATAGTATCAATATTATCATCAATAGTAACATGTTACTTCCTCTGCTCCTGTATTCCTTTTCTTCCCATCCTGAGGATTTCTTCCTCCCTTTCTCACTTTCCTCTCCTGTTATACATCACCCCCCTATTTTCTACTTTCTCCACTTTGTCTCCCTTCTACTTTCTCCACTTTGTCTCCCTTGTACTTTCTCCACTTTGTCTCCCTTCTACTTTCTCCACTTCTGTCTCCCTTATACTTGTTTCTTCCACTTTGTCTCCCTTGTTACTTTTTCCACTTTTCTCCTTCTACCTTCTCCACTTTGTCTCCCTTGTACTTTCTCCAACTTTGGTCTCCCTTCTACTTTCATCCACCTTTGTCTCCTTCTACTTTCCACTTTGTCTCCTTTCTACTTTCTCCACTTTGTCTCCCTTATTACTTTCTCCACTTTTCTCCCTTGTACTTTTCTCCACTTGTCTCCTTGTACTTTCTCCACTTTGTTCCTTGTACTTTTCCACTTTGTTCCCTTCTACTTCTCCACTTTGTCTCCCGTTGTAG
>NW_007379136.1:0-3091 GCF_000475195.1 Diaphorina citri | reverse complement strand
GCGGAGCTGCGCAGTGCAAGGATACCGTAAAATAGGGGGCGAAAAGAGAGTGACAAATGTGAGGTGAAAAGGGAAACCAATAACTTTGGCGACAATAGGTTTTCCCCCGAGGTAAGCGATGGGACTTGTTTGTGTACCTCTCCTTTCCTCACTATCTGCGATCCCATAATAGAACACAGTTGCGCTTAGGTGGGTGAAGGTTTCTAAGTTAAACGAGCGGCAGAAAAATGAGGACCAACGGAATTTTTCTTTTTCTTCTACGACTTCTAGATCCCGAGAAATCGATTTAAAAAATACCGGTAAATCTTGAACTTTGACGTCACGGCATACGCTCCCGTACACGATGACGTCACATCAAATGTCCCGAGCAAAGCTCCCTCGCAGGCAACACATTAATGTGTTTGTGCGCATACGTTTCTGCGCATTTCTTTCTACTCTTCTGCCAGCGTGATTGCATACTGGCGCTACCTAGCGGACGAAAAAGACAACTGCCTGAAGTCTGACGTCACACATCTTTGAACTCTTTCATTAGAACGGAAAATAAAAATTGAATTTTACAGTTATTTTTTCGGAGTTTTGACCTGAGATTTGGATTTTTTACAACTTTTTACATAGGAATCGACCATTTATTATTTTAATTTTACCCATTTGCAACTGCTCCATTTTCTCTCTCTCTCTCTCTTCTAACTTTCCCACATTTATCCCTCTTCCCTCTTATCTCTCCCACACATTTCTCTCTTCCCTTCTATTATTCTCCCACACTTTCTGCCCCTCCCTTCCATTTCTTCTACACTGTTGCCTATCCTCTCACCAATGTGCCAGCTTCACACCCTACTGGATATTGTTATTTTTTTTCTCTATTTTTTTTTTTATCATCATTATAATTATCATCCTACATACCTACATTTTTTCCCCTCTGTCCCTCCCCTAGATTTTTTTCCTCTCCCTTTCTCCCTTTCCTTCTCCCTCGTTCTCTCTTCATAAAAAACGCAATAATTTTCAGAATGCTTCTGGGGTTTAAGCTTGGTGACCCGAAAAAGCGACGTAGAGTGAACATTTTTTTAGGACTTTCTTATTGTAGTTCTAGTTCCTGTTCCTGGAGTAGGTAGGTATGAATACTGTATGAGTGTGTTGTGGGAAGGAAGGTAAAAATAGCATTCTTGAATGAACAATACTATGACTTTCCAATGGGACTTTTGAAAATATGAAAAACTCTTTTGATCGAACTTACGTAGTACCAACTTGACCTCTGATTTTTTTATATAAAAAACTCTTTTGAGCCAACTTCCGTTGTCCCAACTTGCCCCTTTTTTTTTTTTTTTTTTTTTTTTTATTAATACGCTCAATACGTAGGTAGGTTGGTTTTATTATTCCCTGTAGCTAAGTAGGAAAAAACGTCTCCTGTATTCCAAAATGAAAATCTCCTTGTTTACATTTTTATTAGCATGTAAATACCTATTAAAATAATGTCGCTATTCTATGTAGGTAGGTGCTTTTTTTCTCCCTACACGGTACACGGGTATGTAAATTACTTCTCGTAAAATTGGATAGTTACCTAGGTAGGTAGGTGTATATGTAATCTTTTGTATGTAGGTCGGTACCTACCAGTCTCTGTAAACTACCTACCAGCAGAACGTGTAATAATTTCTCCCGTTATTATTTACAAAAGCAATTTTCAAGGGTCCCAACTGAAACGTCCGGAAAAAAACAGGCTCCCACTCTGTTGTTTTAATATTTTTCATTTTAATTTAAATTACACGCTTTTAATTAGTACATATACCTACCTATATCTACCTATTGTACCCTATGTAGGTACCTATGTTTGTGTCATATTCAAGTCCCTAAAAAAATACCATTCTGCAAAGAGAAAAAAGAATGAAACAGTTGCCTAGAGTATAAAGAGAAAGACTGGACAAAGGCTAACAATTAACCTTTTTATCCTTTTTTTTAGATCTTATAAAAAAATTTATTGTAAATTTATAACATTGTCAAGCCTATTATAGATGTAGCACTCTTCCTCCATTCCGTTCATAGGTTTATATCCTAGCTCCCATTATTGCCAGCATTCAAATGCAAACTATGTAGGTAGGTCTGGTAGGTATCTACAAAAGTTCTTACAATACCCTTCCAATTGTACAAAATTTATATTTCTGTCACTTCTCCTACACATTGCAAGGACCTTTTAACAAACACTGATCATTTTCCCCGTAGGATTTGAGGTGTTAAGCTGTGTCCACCCATAGCCGACGCCGTCAATCGACGAGGTGAAGAGGTGCATCCATGTTGTCGAGGTAGTGTACGGTTTCAGTCGACGTCGATCGACGGCGCGTCGATTACGTGTGGACACAGCTTTACAGTTTTGCGTTTATTGAGTTCATCCATCTCATTATTTTTAACCCTATCCTTCTCTTCAGTTTAGATCCTCAAGTAAGAAGATGAAGAAGAAGGAGGAGGAGGAGTAGAAGGAGGAGGAGGAGAAGAAGAAGGAGAAGAAGAAAAAGAAGGAGGAAGAAGAAGAAGAAGAAGAAACGCATAATTTCTTTCCGAAACTCTTTCCCTTGTACTTTCTCCACTTTGTCTCCCTTCTACTTTCTCCACTTTGTCTCCCTTGTACTTTCTCCACTTTGTCTCCCTTGTACTTTCTTCACTTTGTCTCCCTTGTACTTTCTCCACTTTGTCTCCCTTCTACTTTCTCCACTTTGTCTCCCTTCTACTTTCTCCACTTTGTCTCCCTTCTACTTTCTCCACTTTGTCTCCCTTCTACTTTCTCCACTTTGTCTACCAATTTTCTTCCTTTTTCGTCTTTCTCTTGTTCTACTTGTACAGGTCTCTTTTTACCGTCTTCTTCTTCTTTTCTCTCTTTAGCTTTCTCCTGTGTTTTTCCATCCTTTATCCTACTACCTACTCCCCTTTTCACTCCCCGTTCTTCATATTCTCTCTCTCGTTATCTTCCGAATTTCCCTTTTAATCCTCTCCTTTTTCAGCTCTTTTCCCTTCCTTTTAGTTTCTCCCCCCTTTGTTCTGCATGATGTAATACTTGTAATAGCCTTTTGTCCGCCAATTTTCATTCTCTTTCGTCTTTCCCCTTTCC
>NW_007379135.1:79028-80582 GCF_000475195.1 Diaphorina citri | reverse complement strand
AACCTAACCTGAATTAACCTATTCTAACCTATTGGAAGTGGAGGTGGAGGTGAAAGTGGAGATGGAGGTAAAAGTGAAAGCAAAAGTGGAGGTGGAAGTGAAAGTGGAGACGAAAATGGAGGTGGAGGTGAAAGTGGAGGTGGAGGCAAATTGGAGGTGGACGTGAAAGTAAAGGTGGAGGCGGGACTCCTCGGTCACGCAAAAGCTTGGGATCCAATGCTCTAGCCAGGTAACATAGTAGTAGAGTATGTGGACTAGTATCACACTGGCCTATCAAGCTGGGGGTCCCGGGTTCGATTCCCGTAAAACAAGTAAATTATTGGATTGTTTTGAAAATGGCAGATTTGGCGAAATAGATGTTGTCAGTTTTCCCCACTTTGTTGTGTTTATTTGGAGAGATATTTTTGTGATTTTTGACAACGTTGTATTAAGGGATTTTTATTCTACTATTGTGATTTGCATTGGATATTGAGAATTATGCTTTCAGTGTATTAAGTAGACAGTTGTAAAGTGTTGAATTAAATTTAAAAACAGGAGAATTAAATTGATAACATCCACCAAGGGCTAATAAAGTCAATAGCTAATTGTAAATTAAATTAATGCCAAAGTTCTTGAACTTAAAATTAAAAGCCCATGCTCTAAAACTCTAAAGCCTAAACCTACTCTTCTTTACTGTGCTTTTTTTTTATCCATATCCCCGGAAATCGAACCCAGACCTTTGACATGTGAGATGATCTAAGATCCAGTGCTCATTCTAAGGTCATCTTAAGGTCCAGTGTATTACTCAGGCTAACGCCTTTTCCTTGATTTATTCAGTCAATAAATAAAATGAGCGTTGCTTGATTAGGAATGAATTTAACTAACCTTTTTTTATCTATCTCGCCAAAAATCGAACCCAGACCTTTGCGATGTGAGATGATCTAAGTGTATTACTCATGCTAACGTCTCGTCTATTCCTTGATTTATTTATATTAGTTCAGTCAACAAAATGAGCGTTGCTTGATGAGGAATGAATTAGCTACCGGAACTTGTGTCGGTGATTCATAAAACGAGTCATATTTAACGAAATAGAACACGGGAAGACCCAATGTGCGGCAGTTATCGGCAGTGTGCCCAGTTATTTTCAAGTGTTTCATGTGGTGTTGACGTTATTTCGTGACTTAGAAAGAGATTTTAACATCAAAATTTTATTAATAACATCTAAAATTTTCTGTAATAAAATAAAGAATGCCAATTTGTCTTAACAAATAAAGTATTTTGTCCAAATAAGATTTAAAGAGTTTTAAATTATTGCCATAAGTGGTAGAAATAGAAATTACCAACACCCGACTGTCTAAAAATCAAACAAAGGTTTAGAAAGAAGATAATCAATTTTGTGCCGAGAATTGAGTGACATAAAATTGTGTTAAATGTGGGGGAAAACTAATGAATCAAACATCACAAGCATGTCTATCATAATGAAATATATCTCTTATCTCTTAATGATGAGTCAAGTCAAGATGTGATAAACAAGTGTAAAGATTTGATAAATTAGACAAGTCAGTGTTAACATTA
>NW_007379135.1:64218-78839 GCF_000475195.1 Diaphorina citri | reverse complement strand
TTCTCTCTCTCTCTCTCTCTCTCTCTCTCTCTCTCTCTCTCTCTCTCTCTCTCTCTCTCTCTCTCTCTTCTTCCCTCTTCTTCCTCTACTTCCCGTAAGTACATACCTCCTCCATCTCTTTCTGATTTTTAGCCCGTCCTTCCTTTATTATTACAATAGTAGTAACAAGCTGGGCCCGTCCCTCCGGGAAATTTTTAGCCCGTAGTTTACTCGATCGTGGTTAAAGAAAATTAGTACCTATATACTATTATTACTCGCACTGCGTGTTCGGGAGGTTGCGTATACGGTCGCGCTGCGCGCTCCCGTGCGAAGCTCCGGGACCGTATACGATGGAGTAAACTACGGGCTAAAAAATTCCCGGGAAGGACGGGCCCAGCTTGTTGAGTGAAATATGATCATATAATCATATTATAAGTATTACTTATGATTATGATTATTACTTCTGCTGTGATTATTATTATTTTTATTTCTCTTTCTCTCTTAGGCGCGCTCCCGTGCGAAGCTCCGGGACCGTATACGATGGAGTAAACTACGGGCTAAAAAATTCCCGGGAAGGACGGGCCCAGCTTGTTAAGTGAAATATGATCATATAATCATATTATAAGTATTACTTATGATTATTACTTCTGCTGTGATTATTATTATTTTTATTTCTCTTTCTCTCTTAAATGTGAATTATGATTATTGTTCTAATAACTTCCACTGTGTTTATTTTATATGCATTTCACATGTACCTATCTATATCTTCTTGTTGTCTTATTATATGTTGAGTTTTGTTTTCCACATTAGCCAAGAGTCGCGTCATTCATGTTTTTAGTGTGTTTTCTTACGTTCTTCATTATCAAATGACGTTTTTGACATAGTTTCGCAGTGTTCCTTGTCTTCTTAAGCTCTTGCTTGCGTTTGATATTGTGTAATAAGTGATTAGAAATACCTGAAGTTATCTTTAATTTCTTGTGATTTACAGTTATGTGCAAAAGTGGTTCAATGTTTGTTATAATTCCATGTTACCCTTTGTTTCAAAAGGTTAGGTAATATTTCTGAGAACATCTTTTCACGTAATATAATATCAAGGTACTTGGAAACCAGGACTATAAAAAATCAACCACAATTAAGAACCTAAAAGGATCTCTCACTTTCCTCCTGGTAAATCAACCAGTTAGTACCAAACTTTTTCCTGAAAGCTACATCAACTAACCATAACCAGTGCCAAGTTAGTGGGAAAAAAAATTAAAACCCCGTTTTCCTGGAAACCCCAATTAAGCTCGCCTCAAAAACCCCGTCTTCCTGGTAGTTTATTCGACCAGGCGAGCGCCTTGACCACTACACCACCGAGGTAGGTATGCGACGGCCCTAATGCATTCAGTTATGCGACGCGCCTAATGCATTCAGTTATGCGACGCGCCTAATGCATTCAGCTGCATTCAATGCTCTGTTCGTCCCCCTCCTATACAAAGGCCCGATTCTTATCAGTCACATTCAGTAATGGCAGAGTGTGCCTTAGTAGTCGGTAACACAGGGGACCTTTGTTTTCAATCCGACTGCAAGTGTAGTAAATGTTTTGTGAGCAAGTACCGTATATGTGTTTGTGAGTTTCAATGTCTTGGTTCCTTGACACAAAGGTCTGTGGAATTTGTAGAATATACCTTGTTTAGAATAGAATATACCTGGTTTATCCTGCCCGAATAGGACTGAAAAGTCCCTTTACCCCAGCAGTCTAAACAAGGTCTCGTATATTTGATGGGTTAAAGAATAATACATACAACTAACAATTCAGTAAAAAGACCTTGCTTAACTAGAAAAAAAGGTGAATGTAAATTAATAGGTGGTGATTGAAAACAAAGGTTGTAATGTGGTTCTAATATCTATTTAATTGGTAATTAATTAAATACTGGCCCTGTTGCTGAGAGTGTAATTTTTTTTATTTATTTATTTACACGCTAAGCAGCAAGGCCATGTGTGGAGAGTGTAAATAAATAACAAAAATACTATCATTTTTAACAGCTAGAAAATAACTATCAATTTAATTGTTATTTTTTAGATAGATTACTGCCAACTTTTATTACTAACAACTGTTAAAGTCAGTGAAGAAAAATCCGTTTTCCTGATATTTTATTCAACCAGTGTCGGCCTTACGAAACCTAAAAGGATCTCTCACTTTCCTCCTGGTGAATCAACCAATTAGTAACAAACTTTTTCCTGAAAGCTACATCAACTAACCATAACCAGTGCCAAGTTAGTGGGAAAAAAATTTAAACCCCGTTTTCCTGGAAACCCCAATTAAGCTCGCCTCAAAAACCCCGTCTTCCTGGTAGTTTATTCGACCAGTACCTGCCTTACGGAACTTTTCCTTCTGGCCATTTCAATCAGTGTCGAAGTGATGCGCGCGCCTCCGGGCATGGAGTCCGTGGCTCACAAAGACGAAGAAGGCGAGACCAGTGGCGGCGACGAGGTGGGGCCTGGGGGTGGGGATTCGATTTCGCCGTGCACTACGCCCCTGGACGCGACAGAGCTGGAGTACGATAACTACGACGGGCAGTTTGTGTTCGTTGGCAACCGATTTGAACAGAGTGTAAGTTGGGTAAGCGATACGATGCCAATCTAAGTGAGAACATTTCACAGTATGAGGCTTATGACTAGACCAAAATCGGAGTATAAACTCGGTCTAACTTCGAATCGAACCCGCGGTCTAGCTCTTACAAGGCTGACGCGCTACCAACTAAGCTAAGTAGGCTGGTTACTAATTACTAAATTTGAAAGTACCGAACACTGGAATAATACTGAAATAGTAAAACTTAATGGACATTGATGTTTTCAGAAGAAGATGGCAGGATAAGGGTAGGCTGTAGGGCAATAGTCACAAACAAAAATGGACGCGTTACACAAGGGATCAACGACCACTATCTAGACACAAGCCTTTGAGCTTCATAGATAGTGGTATAACTTATAATTAACATTTTCGTTGATTGAGTTTGTATGAAATTTAAAAAAAGTACCTATCTTAGCTGGAGTACGATAACTACGACGGGCAGTTTGTGTTCGTTGGCAACCGGTTTGAACAGAGTGTAAGTTGGGTAAGCGATACGATGCCAATCTAAGTGAGAAAATTTCACAATATGAGGCTTATGACTGGACCAAAATCGGAGTATAAACTCGGTCTAACTTTAGCTGGAGTACGATAACTACGACGGGCAGTTTGTGTTCGTTGGCAACCGGTTTGAACAGAGTGTAAGTTGGGTAAGCGATACGATGCCGATCTAAGTGAGAACATTTCACAGTATGAGGCTTATGACTAGACCAAAATCGGAGTATAAACTCGGTCTAACTTTAACTTTCTAAGCAATCTGATTGGTTATTTTCAAAGTTGCGGAGGTTAAGGCTAAAGAAATTGAGAAATCACATGGAGGTACAAGGTTACACCAGATTCTGATTTGCATACAATAAGGTAGATAGGCAGATACCACGTTATTTAGTAGGTGTACTTACCCAATCTAATATGAGGTGTCTATACCTGATATTACTTGATACAACTGTGCATATACAATAAGGTGGATATATATTCAGATACCATATTATTGTATTGGGTAGGTGTACTCACCTAATCTAATATGACTTGTCTATCATTGATACTAGTAATGTTGATACACCTATGCATTTTATTAGCACAAGCCCTGTGTATGCGAAAATTCTAATAACTTGTCATATGATAAGAAAGATAACAAATTGTTCTCGTTTAGGAATCAGTGTCGGAGATACGGTATTAAAAATGGCCATGAAAGACAGCCTACTCAGGCTCGCTAGGAAAATGAGTAGCATAGCGACCGATGCCAGCATGGTAGGTAAACATTGGGTGTTAGGATTATGGAGATATTTGGAATACTCACCTAATCTAATATGACTTGTCTATCACTGATACTAGTAATGTTGATACACCTATGCATTTTATTAGCACAAGCCCTGTGTATGCAAAAATTCTCATAACTTGTCATATGATAAGAAAGATAACAAATTGTTCTCGTTTAGGAATCAGTGTCGGAGTTACGGTATTAAAAATGGCCATGAAAAACAGTCCACTCAGCCTCGCTAGGAAAATGAATAGTATAGCGACCCATGCCAGCATGGTAGGTAAACATTGGGTGTTAGGATTACTGAGATATTTGGAAAATCCTACAATGCTGCTGTGAACATCAAAAATTGTGACATACTAACACAAAGAAATTGTATTTATTTTATTTAATTTAGAACGCGCTTTGCTCACCAAATTTAATAAAGAATTATACTAAGCTTACATACATAGGACGATTTGAATAGTGTGGCTTCAATTCAGAGAATGGATCCCTCGAAAAAGCTTTGAAATTGAAATACACATTGTAGTGTGATTCTAGAATATTACATTCAGACTCCGACACTGGTTGTCTGACTTTTTATTAGTTCATTTCACTTGACTTCTCTGGGGCCTCTCGTTAAATCGTTTTCTATTGATAACTAGTAAGTAATACATACGACGATTTGAATAGTGTGGCTTCAATTCAGAGAATGGATCCCTCGAAAAAGCTTTGAAATTGAAATACACATTGTAGTGTGTGTTCTAAAATATTACATTCAGACTCCGGCACTGGTTGTCTGACTGTTTTTATTAGTTCATTTCACTTGACTTCTCTGGGGCCTCTCGTTAAATCGTTTTCTATTGATAACTAGTAAGTAGTATATTAGTATAACGTATCTAGCTGTCATTAAAACAAGTAAATTATTGGATTGTTTTGAAAATGGCAGATTTGGCGAAATAGATGTTGTCAGTTTTCCCCTCTTTGTTGTGTTTATTTGGAGAGATATTTTTGTGATTTTCACAACGTTGTATTAAGGGATTTTTATTCTACTATTGTGATTAGCATTGGAAATTGAGAATTAGTGCTTTCAGTGTATTAAGTAGAGAGTTGTAAAGTATTGAATTAAATTTAAAACAGGCGAATTAAATTGATAACATCCACCAAGGCCAATAAAGTCAATAGCTAATTGTAAATTAAATTAATGCCAAAGTTCTTGAACTTAAAATTAAAAGCACATGCTCTAAAACTCTAAAGTCTAAACCTACTCTTCTTTACCGTGCTTTTTTTTATCCATATCCCGGGAAATCGAACCCAGACCTTTGACATGTGAGATGATCTAAGGTAAAACAAGTAAATTATTGGATTGTTTTGAAAATGGCAGATTTGGCGAAATAGATGTTGTCAGTTTTCCCCACTTTGTTGTGTTTATTGGGAGAGATTTTTTTGTGACTTTTGACAACGTTGTATTAAGGGATTTTTATTCTACTATTGTGATTAGCATTGGAAATTGAGAATTATGCTTTCAGTGTATTAAGTAGACAGTTGTAAAGTATTGAATTAAATTTAAAACGGGCGAATTAAATTGATAACATCCACCAAGGGCTAATAAAGTCAATAGCTAATTGTGAATTAAATTGATGCCAAAGTTCTTGAACTTAAAATTAAAAGCCCATGCTCTAAAACTCTAAAGCCTAAACCTACTCTTCTTTACTGTGCTTTTTTTTATCCATATCCCCGGAAATCGAACACAGACCTTTGACATGTGAGATGATCTAAGGTCCAGTGCTCATTCTAAGGTCATCTTAAGGTCCAGTGTATTACTCAGGCTAACGCCTTTTCCTTGATTTATTCAGTCAATAAATAAAATGAGCGTTGCTTGATTAGGAATGAATTTAACTAACCTTTTTTTATCTATCTCGCCAAAAATCGAACCCAGACCTTTGCGATGTGAGATGATCTAAGTGTATTACTCATGCTAACGTCTCGTCTATTCCTTGATTTATTTATATTAGTTCAGTCAACAAAATGAGCGTTGCTTGATGAGGAATGAATTAGCTACCGGGCCTTGTGTGGGTGATTCATAAAACGAGTCATATTTAACGAAATAGAACACGGGAAGACCCAATGTGCGGCAGTTATCGGCAGTGTGCCCAGTTATTTTCAAGTGTTTCATGTGGTGTTGACGTTATTTCGTGACTTAGAAAGAGATTTTAACATCAAAATTTTATTAATAACATCTAAAATTTTCTGTAATAAAATAAAGAATGCCAATTTGTCTTAACAAATAAAGTATTTTGTCCAAATAAGATTTAAAGAGTTTTAAATTATTGCCATAAGTGGTAGAAATAGAAATTACCAACACCCGACTGTCTAAAAATCAAACAAAGGTTTAGAAAGAAGATAATCAATTTTGTGCCGAGAATTGAGTGACATAAAATTGTGTTAAATGTGGGGGAAAACTAATGAATCAAACATCACAAGCATGTCTTTGCACCGTTTGACAGAACCCTGAATAACACTGATAAACGATGAAAATCTTTTGAAACGAAAACTTTTGGTGAACTAATTTTGATCAACAATATAAAATTCAAATACGCCGCAAGGAAAAAATTATCTCTTATCTCTTAATGATGAGTCAAGTCAAGATGTGATAAACAAGTGTAAAGATTTGATAAATTAGACAAGTCAGTGTTAACATTATTTTTAATTTTTTTAAGAAAAACAGTCTTCGACACTGGGAGTCAAACCCGGGGCCTTCACAGCTAAGATTAAGATAGGATTGAAGGGCAAATACATAAGACCTTGTTTCGACAGCGGGAGTATTTAAAGAGACTTTTCAGTCTCATTCTGGCAGGATAATATGGACAGGATTTAGTCATTCTTTTCTAAACCCAGGTCATAGCTTAAACAACCTTTTTTTTATCAGTAAAAACAAGTCATGTGACACTCTGTCCTAATCCTAGTGGAAAGTCAAAAGAAAGTGACCTTATAGAAGGTACTAGCACATACAAAGGCAAATATTTCTCAATCAGAACATTGATAAGGCAATTACCACAAAGGCTGTATTACTGCATTGCATTGGAAGCCTTCCATTAGTCTCAGCTTATCACGTGTGGGCTCAGGGACGGTAGCGAATATGAACACTTGTGAGAGAGGGACTAGAATTGAAAGCTTAGGTACTATTAGCTACCCGTCTAAATAAGGAAATGCGCACTCAAGTATGTTCATGTCCAGGGTTTATACACGACCTGGAAAAACTGGAAAACCTGGAAAAGTCATGGAATCTGAAAATTGGACAAAAAGTCATGGAAAAGTCATAGAAAATCGTGAAAATTTAAAGAAAACCTGGAAAAGTCATGAAATTTGCCACTGGGACAAAAATTTAAAATGTTCAAATTAAATATCAAGTTTTTTCCGAAAAACGGCCTGCGGCGCGTTCCCCCTCACATTTCTTGACGTTCTGCATATTGCATATTTTATTTAAATGAAGGGGCAATCTTACTGATTTTAAGTACCTCCGCCCCCTAATTTTCTTGAAAACTCATGGAATTTCATTCCAGGAAGACCGTATAAACCCTGATTGTCCCCCCGAACGGTTAGAGATACTGTAAAAGAACACTCAAATAAGCATCATTCAATAGGATAAGGAAAGTCGTGTGATGTTCACACCAGATTTTTACATATAGAAATATTTTCCCCAATTTCCAGATTGCAGAACATCGAGGCCGAGAACGGCAAACTCAAAGAGGAGGTGAGTCGGGCTCGGGCCTCGCTGGAGAAATGCAAGGAGGACAACGAGAGACTGACGGACTCGGTGGAGGTTAGCGAAGCTGTGATCCAGGGCCTCCAACAGGAACTGAGCCAGTGCAGAACCGAGGAGAGGAAGAGCCGGGATGTGATACAGAATCAGCGACAGGTAAGAATATATATAGAAATTTTCTGTGTTAGTGTGTGATCCAGGGCCTTCAGGTAAGAATATATAAAATATACCTTGTGTTAGTGTAATTAAAAGTATGACACTCTTAATGAAATGTGTATCTTGTGTGTTGCAGGTTCAAATGCTACAGCAACAGATGAGTGTACTAGCGGACAACCAGACACACACAGACGAGCGATATTCCCGCGTCAAACAGGAAAATGCAGGACTTCAAGCCAGGTATGACTTATCAGCAGAGACGTTCAAAATATGGCACTTATTTTTCCAAAATATGGCACTAAAAAACATGGCAATATGGCACTTATTTTGGGAAAATATGGCATTTTTTTTTTTCAAATATGGCACTTATTTTTCCAAAATATGGCACTAAAAAACATGGCAATATGGCACTTATTTTGGGAAAATATGGCATTTTTTTTTTTTTCAAAACATGGCAAAATAAGCAATTTTTTTAAGAATCAGAGGAAACTGTTTTACATTTTTACTTGGAACGTCGAATAAAAATTGAATTTTCAGCATTTTAAAATAATTTTTCACTGTTTTGACTTCAGATTTGGATTTTTGAGGACTTTTTACGTAGGAATCGACCTTTCATGCTAAATGTTTCCCCAAATGTATAACCACTATTTGTGTACGTACGGTTCTTTTTCGTACTTTTTTTTGCAATTTTTTTTCTTTGTTCTTAAAGTTTTATATTTTAAATATGGCAAAATGAGCAAAAAGTAAGTATTTTTAGGCTTTTTATGGCATTTTTCCAATTTTGCTAAAATACTGCAAAATAATATGGCGCCATGGCAATATGGCATTTGAACTTCCTTGCTTATCAGGGACCTATTCTGCCCTCCTTACTCCTTAGTTATTAGCCCTAATCTTGGCAGAGATTTTTTTTTTCATCCTTTTCTGATGTAATTCTTTGTGTGAGTCTGGAGTATTTTGTGTGAACATCACAAGGTCCAAACTTATACAGAGTTGTTCGTCAAAAAGTCCACTAGAGGTTCCTTTTTTGTCATTTCTAAAAATATTAACGCGGTTAGTCTAAAGATGTCATTAAAGTGATAACAGTGTCGCAATTTGGATGCATCCAAATTCCAAATGGATACAGTGCCAAGATAAGGGCTAGGCAGTATATCCAAAAACTCAAGTTTTCAGGAATCGACTTTAATGCTTTTTTCTTTGCTGAGTTCTTATGGCATATGTATGTTGTATTTTCGTTAGTTTTTATCCTGGCATGGCAATATGGCATTTGAACTTCCTTGCTTATCAGGGACCTATTCTGCCCTCCTTACTCCTTAGTTATTAGCCCTAATCTTGGCAGATATTTTTTTCATCCTTTTCTCATGTAATTCTTTGTGTGAGTCTGGAGTAATTTGTGTGAACATCACAAGGTCCAAACTTATACAGAGTTGTTCGTCAAAAAGTCCACTAGAGGTTCCTTTTTGTCATTTCTAAAAATATTAACGCGGTTAGTCTAAAGATGTCATTAAAGTGATAAAAGTTTCGCAATTTGGATGCATCCAAATTCCAAATGGATACAGTGCCAAGATAAGGGCTAGGCAGTATATCCAAAAACTCAAGTTTTCAGGAATCGACTTTAATGCTTTTTTCTTTGCTGGGTTCTTATGGCATATGTATGTTGTATTTTCGTTAGTTTTTATCCTGGACCAGCGAGAGAGCGATTCAGTACATGCTATAAGACTAGTACATGCTAGTTTTTAAGATTCTTTGAACCGTCATTTTAAGTGATTTTTTACAGTTCACTAAACCAAGTCAAATCGCTTGACCAATATTTGGAGCTGAAAAGAAGGTCGAGAATAATTTGAAACACTCTGCGTATTTACTATTTCCAGCGAGAGAGCGATTCAGTACATGCTATAAGACTAGTACATGCTAGTTTTTAAGATTCTTTGAACCGTCATTTTAAGTGATTTTTTTACAGTTCACTAAACCAAGTCAAATCGCTTGACCAATATTTGGAGCTGAAAAGAAGGTAGATAATAATTTGAAACACACTGCGTATTTACTATTTTTTATAGAATAGACTATATTGTGTAAGAGAGATAATACTATAAGATATCAGTTGTTTTGCCTCAGAAAGGAAAGTAGAGGATTTACTCTGGAAGGATTGGAAAGGAACTTGGAAGAAAAGTGAGTTAAGTCGTTGAAACGAAAGGAATATGATTCCCTGAGTATCACATTTAGGGTAACTTTAAAAGTCGAACGTCGGCAGAGCGCCGAGTTCAAAATTCAAAGTCGAATCATCTTTTGTGCGAAAGCTCAGAAAGATGGCGTGGCCATTTACCAGGCGTAGGAGGAAGCCAGACCGGATCCGTAGAGGGCAGATCTGTAAGCACCACCGTAGACTGGGGCGGCGTAGCTGGAGTATCCAGCACCGTAGGCGGAGTAGGCTGGGGCAGCGTAGCTAGAGTAACCGGCACCGTAGGCGGAGTAGGCTGGGGCAGCGTAGCTAGAGTAAGCTGGGTAGGAAGAGTAAGAGCTGACGGCTGGGGCAACGTAGGCAGAGCTCACGGCTGGGGCAACGTAGGCAGAGCTGACAGCTGGGGCAACGTAGCTGGAGACAGCTGGGGCAGAGTAGGCAGAGACAGCTGGGGCGACGTAGGCAGAGCTGTGGAGCAACGTAGCTAGAGACGGCTGGGGCAGAGTAGGCAGAGACAGCTGGAGCAACGTAGGCAGAGCTGACGGCTGGGGCAACGTAGCTAGAGTAAGCTGGGGCGGCGTAGCTAGAGTAAGCTGGGGCGGGGCAGAGCTGACGGCTGGGGCGACGTAGCTGGAGACAGCTGGGGCAACGTAGGAAGAGCTCACGGCTGGAGCAACGTAGCTAGAGACGGCTGGGGCAGAGTAGGCAGAGACAGCTGGAGCAACGTAGGCAGAGCTGACGGCTGGGGCAACGGGCAGAGCTGACGGCTGGGGCGACGTAGCTGGAGACAGCTGGGGCAACGTAGGAAGAGCTCACGGCTGGAGCAACGTAGCTAGAGACGACTGGGGCAGAGTAGGCAGAGACAGCTGGAGCAACGTAGGCAGAGCTGACGGCTGGGGCAACATAGGCGGAGCTGACGGCTGGGGCAACGTAGCTAGAGTAAGCTGGGGCGGCGTAGCTGGAGTAACCGGCACCGTAGGAAGAGTAGGCTGGGTAGGAAGAGTATCCTAGACCGTAAGCGGCGGATTCAAGACCGTATCCGGCTCCGTAACCGTAGCCTGATCCGTATCCGTAAGCTGAAACAAAGGAAATTGAAAAAGATTAGGAATTTGGACCGAGAGTACATCCTTGAGGTGTTCGAAAATGATCTCGTCAACTCTACTTGCTCTCCTCCTTGGTGACTTTTCCATGTGCGTCAATCATCTTGGTAGATGCTTAATGTCGACATGCTATTATACGTTGAACACCAAAGACGTATTATAAAATATCACGAAGTTATTAGATACTTGTCGAATGCTTTCTGTAAGTCTAGAAATCAGGAACTAGAAGAGGTTGTTTTTCTTACCGAGGTCGAGGATTTCCTTCTTGTTTCTGGCCTTGTCGTTGACCTTCTTGTCGGCAACCTTTCTGTTTTCAGCGGCGAGGGCTACGGCGGCGATGCAAGCCAGCACGATCTGAAATTATGAGAGGATTAATTAGGATTTTGCCATTTGAGATTAATTGTGATTACGATTTTTAGGTTGTGATGACGCGATCGTGGAAATTTTCTCAGCGGCGAGGGCTACGGCGGCGATGCAAGCCAGCACGATCTGAAATTATGAGAGGATTAATTAGGATTTTGCCATTTGAGATTAATATGAATATTTGAATTTATAGTCCGTTTTTTGTAACTATGGAATGCAAAGTTGCAGAAAAAAAGGATAATGTTCTTCTTGCCATTATCTGTGTTCAACTGGCAACACCTTGCCCTGTGCGGTTCTTATTTTTGAAATTTCTCGCAAAAATGCAAATTCTAGTATTTCGAGTTAAAATAAATAAAACTAGAGCATGATGTCCTTCTGCGGACAAATAAATCGGACCAATGAAAACAAGTACTGTCACGAACATTATAATTTTTATAAATTAGAGATGAAGTATTTAAATAAGAGAACTAAATAATTAGATCCCCGTGATCTAAGGCTGCCAACATGTTGCGAATTCTTGATGATTAAACCTCATGTCTGATTAAACTTTATTGGTTCTTGAGTGACTTATAAGTGTTATAACACGAAGCGTGTCTGGTAATCAAGTGTTGAACTAATCTGGCTATGATTTAGGTGTTGTCTGGTAATCAAGTGTTGAACTAATCTGGCTTTAAGTGTCAAGAATTAATATGATTTAAGTGTTAAATTACACTTTTTTCGTCTTTGATTAAAAAATTCCTACTTGCCATAAAAGTTAATGTTCTATTACTTGAGTAATTATGGGTACCGATTTGATGTGATCATAATAAAGTGATTTGATCTTGATGCAAAAATGCATGATTATGTTTAGACTGCGGCGGTAAAGGGACTTTTTTTTTTTTTTTTAGCAGTATAAATGATGTATATTCCATTTTGTTGGGTTAAGTTTTCTGTGTGATCTGACCGCTCATTTATGTTTTCTCTCTTTTGGAGAGAGAGAGAGAGAGAGAGAGAGAGAGAGAGAGAGAGAGAGAGAGAGAGAGCGAGAGAGGTTTGATGGAGGGAACTGTTCCTAACTGCTAAGGTTATCGTCCCAAAATTGAAGAGAGAAGAAAGACAGGATAGGACAAGGCTAGATGTTCCGAGAACGAACCTTATCTGTTCAGGATAAAATCCTCCCCGGACGGGAATCGAACCCGCAACGGTAACGGTACGTAATGCTTACAAGACAGACACGCTACCCTTCAAGCTAACTATAGTTCATCCAGATCAATGTGACAGCAATGAGTCATCAACCCAAAATGAAGGAACCAATCAGATTGCAGGAAATCCTTACATTGTTGCAATTCAGGTAAAGGTGCCTATTTTTGATAAACTCTCTCTTCTAAAATGCAGAGGTAGCTCTAAGTTCAGAGGTTGGATTCCAGAACAGGTAAGGTGGATATCGCCTTACCTGACTTTGTTTCACTGTCGGAGGAAGCACTGTGCAATATAGCTTCCCCTTTTAGAGATTCTCTACCATTGCACATGTGACACGTTTGGCAACAATGCCTATTTTTTTGCTGTCACATTGATCTGGACACACTATAGGCTGTTAATTTATTCTTTGTTGATTAATTTTTCATTGTTTTACTTTTGTTTCAGGTAAGTGTTGAGCCGAGTGGATAATCCTTGTAGTAAGTATATGTAGGTAATACTAACTTGGACCTAATAGGTACTTATACCTACCTGTAGTATACATTTGGGTTGGTTTTGGCCAGCACATATTCTGAGTGTGACTTTCTGATTTCCCAGTTTTGTATCTTGGTCTTCGATTAAATGATCATCATTCCTTCTCTTGAAATGTAAACCTATTCTGTTGTAAGAATATAACACTACCTATGGCATAACCGAACTTTTTTTTTTTTTTTTTTTTTTCATGAGAAGAATTTGAGCAGTGACAGTTTTAAGGACGAACTAACATCGTCACATTGTCAATACCAGTGGTTGGGTGGAAGAAGAAGAAGAAGAAGAAGGAGGAGGAGAAGTAGGAGGAGGAGGATGAGGAAGAGAAGAAGAAGAAGAGGAAGAAGAAGAAGTGGAAGTAGAAGGAAAAGTAGGAGGAGGAGGAGAAGAAGAAGAAGTAGAAGAAAAACTTTGATTGTTCCTTCAAACATACCCACCTTAGAAAAAGCTTGATAAAAAAGAAGAAAAAAAAAAAAAACATCTTGACTTTGATTTTTTCTTCACACATACCCCACACATGTGGCGTAAATTTTTCCACTCTGTTTTTCCGAAAACGTCATCCCGTGTCTATTTTGAGATCTCTTCCCATGACTCTTTAGCCTTTAAAGTTTCCAGTGGAAGTGGCTCGTAACTCACCTCGTCCCAAGGTGCTTCTGTTCCTAGATCTAAATATCACTTCTGTTCCTAGATCTAAATATCACCTGGTCACATTGACGAGATCGTCTTCATCTAGTTTGGTTTGCCTAGTGAGGAACTCTTCAGAGAATCTGTTAACAACTCATCTAATATGATTGAAGAAATGAAATAATAACGAAGTGAAGTGAGTTCAAACTTCACGACGATTTCAGGATTTTCAGTTAGTCTGGGTATACCTAAAAAACTGATTACACAAAATTCAACTGATTGGCCATAAGGAGTACGAAAATGAGCTGACTGACCACGGCAATATGCAAAACGGCGGTTCACATCGTTTGGCGAAAGAAAATTTCGGAAAAGTCGTACCATTTTCCAGTAGTACAGGAAAAACCACTTTCGGGATCATAAAACTCAACTCTGTCTCTGTCATCAATGATTGAAGGAAATCATCCAAAAAGGATGTTTTAATAATCTAAAAAGGAGTTTTTAATCATCCAAATAAGAGTTTTCAGTGATCCAAAAAGGAGGAGTTCTTAAAAACTCCTGTTTGGATCATGAAAAACTCCTATTTTCATCATTGAAAATTGTCCCATTATTTAAATCTCTCGTTAAGTCGTTGGTGAAATCCACCATAGGTCTACAACTCTGCATTGAAAGAGGGATAGTAACTTTATCTACTTCACTTACCTACTTCTACCAAGTCTTCAATATAGATACTGAAGACCTACACTGAGAAAAAACTACGGTGCCGGCAGCCTAATCGGGTGACTGGGTTCCAGCACTCTAATATCGAGCTCTATATCGGGAAGCTCAACACTATAGTGTAGCATTCCAATAGCCTAAATCAGGGGAAGTAACCCGATAATAGAGTTCTTCCACCCTAAACTTGTGGCACCCTG
>NW_007379135.1:31481-64181 GCF_000475195.1 Diaphorina citri | reverse complement strand
GAAAGAAAATTTCGGAAAAGTCGTACCATTTTCCAGTAGTACAGGAAAAACCACTTTCGGGATCATAAAACTCAACTCTGTCTCTGTCATCAATGATTGAAGGATTGAACGTACAAAAGGATTTCAAACTTTCACCGATTTTGGTTTCGGTCTGTCTGTGTGTCTGCTTGTTTGTTGGGCCATAACGCACTCTCGAACGGTTAGTCCGATTTTTCATGGAATTTGACAGATAATATGTTAATACTTAGGGGAAATTTGGGTCTAGTCGGGCCTTAGGCCAATGATGCATTCTAAAATCCACTTAAAAAAACTCCTTAACAAATCTGTATTGAACTTTTTTGTCAAATTTCATGAAAATTGGACAATTCCTTGGAGAGCTATGGTGATTCTAGATGTGAAAGGAGCCTAAAAGATTTGGAAATCGTTCGTTCGTTGATGATCAATGAAGAGAGCTTTCTGAGCCATGTCAAAACCTTTCAGACAAGTCACGAGAAATTTAACAAAACTTCTTTTGGATTCACAAAACCTTCCAGATCGTAGAAGACTGAAGACTCTAGAAATGCAATAATGTGTGTTATTTTTTCACGAGCAAAAGAGCACGTCTGTCATCTTGACGAGATGGCAGTCAGAATATTTGCCATACATAGTCCGTATATAGGTATGGCATTCATGTGGTCATCGATAACCCATTGCAGGTACACAGTCCTAAATGTCAGACCCTAGAAATTGAAGCCAGAAAGAGGGTACCTACGGTTTGATTGAACCGACCTGCGATCATTGGAAAACTTCAATAATTGAATAATCCAAAACGGGAATTTCGAATATTTAAATTCGATTTTGGGAGATCTTCCTCGTCTATAACTTCAGGCTGATAGCTAAAAATTGTGTCAACTGAGGGGAAAAAAGCTCAGGCTCATGGCATCATTTCCCTCATAATCTTCGTTTTTCCAACATAAAGCTGTGTTCACACATAATCGACGCAAAGAGGTGAGTCTAGGTATGTTGTCGAGGCAATGTACGGTTTCAGTCGACGCCGACGATTACAAGGCAGACGCGCTACCAACCAAGCTAACTAGGCTGGCCTTAAGTTGTGTCCACCAACTTCACACATATAGTAGACCTCGTCGATCGACGTCAACTGAAATCGTCCACTCTGCCTCGACAACATAGATTCACCTCGACGATTGACGAGATTCCAGTGTAGCATTACGTGCAGGTGTGTAGCATTACCAGAACCGATTCAGCAGGGTTTTCTCATCCTCGTCATAATCTGATGCTATCAAGATCGTTCACTTTCATATTTGGCCACATGAATAAATTCAAAAGAACTAGGTAGGTGGTTGTACCTACCATCTACAACTTTTTTTTTTTAAGAGGTTTGACAGAGGGAACTGTAACTGATAACTGTACTTTTTTAAGCGAATGCAAATATCAAGTTTTTTTTTAAAGAGGTTTGACAGAGGGAACTGTGACTGCTAGACTTATCGTCCCGAAATCGAAGAGAGAAGGAAGACAGGATAGGAGAAAGCCAGCCGTTCCGAGAACGAACATTATCCCAATTATTTAGGATAAAGTTCGCGCCCAAGCGAAGGCTTGTACCCGGGAGGGAATTTATCCGCCCTAGTGTTTACAAGGCAAAAACAAAATGATAATTTGATAATTATCAAGACTTTTACCTTGTTTGTATTGTTGATTTTCCTAGCTTGGAATATATCCTGCCTTGTAAACACTAGGTCGGATCAACTCCCGCCCGGGTACAAGCCTTCGCTTGGGCGCGAACTTTATCCTAATCAATTAAGGTTCGTTCTCAGAACGACTGGATTTCTCCTATTCTTTCCTCCTTCTCTCCTCGCTTTCGGAACGATAAGACCTCCGTACTTACAGTTCCGTCTATCAAACCTATTGGGGGAAAAAGCGCCACAGCGCCAGACCATATAGGAAATTCAAGATGACAGGCAATAAAGGGCTAACACCTCCAATAAATTTATGATGTAAGATGTAAGGCACTTATTACGGCCAGTTTTATGTTCATTATTAATAAATTGACATTTAAGCACAAAATAGAATACCGAGATGGTACGCTATAATAAATATTAATAAAAATAGAGTACCGAGATCTATCGAGTCGAAAATAACTCTGAATATAAAGTAATATCAGTCAGTTTGAAAATGCAGAAGAACGTAAACGTATTTTAATAAATTACGAGTAGGTTAAGTAGGTGGAAAAATATGGGTAATAGACAGGTATGGATACTAGATAGTAGATGGATTACAATTGCAAACAAAATAAGGAAAGTAAAAATCGATCTCGACGGGGTAGACCTAAAAAACTGATTACACAAAATTCAACTGATTGGCCATAAGGAGTGCGAAAATTAGCTGACTGATCATAAGGCAATATGCAAAACGGCGATTTACATCGTTTGGCGAAAGAAAAATTCGGAAAACGATGTAAACCGCCGTTTTGCATATTGTCTAGAAGTTAGTCAGCTAATTTTCGTACTCCTTATTGCCAATCAGTTGAGTTTTATGATCCCGAATGTGGTTTTTCCTGTACTACTGGAAAATGGTACAGCTATTCCGAAATTTTCTTTCGCCTAACGATGTAAACCGCCGTTTTGCATATTGCCTTATGGTCAGTCAGCTAATTTTCGCACTCCTTATGGCCAATCAGTTGAATTTTGTGTAATCATGCAGTTTTTTAGGTATACGTATACCCATCTCGACGAAATTTTACTCTGAACTATGTTTTATCAAAGTGGCGAAAGTTAGGTTTGATGGCTGAGAGTGCCCAAGGCAATAATCACGCGCCTCCCTTATTGATCAAGCACAATAAACATAGAGGTGAAGGAGAGATGTTCTAGGAAAGCAGGGCCGCAGGGCCGTTTTCAGGGGGGGGGGGGGGGGCTCGAGCTCCATTTTTTCTCCTTTACTGTACGTCACTCCGAAAAATTGGGGCCCAGGGCCCCAGGCCCTCCTTTTCCTACCTTCGAGCTTTCATTTTTTTCTGTATGCAGGCCCGGGACTCAGAAAATGTGGAGCATCCATCCCCCCCCCCGCGCAAATCCTGGATACGGCCTGTAGAAGAGAAATGAAGGGCGAAAGAGCAAGGAGTAGGGTAGTGGAGGTATCGGAGGAGAAAGTGTTCTGATCCCCCCCCCCCCCCCGGCAAAATCCTGGATACGGCCCTGTAGAAGAGAATGAAGGGGAAAGAGCTAAGGAGGTAGGGAGTAGGGAGGTATCGAGGAGAGAAGTGTCTGATATAGGGATGATTGGGAGATGCAGAAGTAATCTGTGGATAGAGATAGAAGGTAGGTGTTCGATGGATAAGGATAGGAAGTATTCCGTGGATAAGGATAGGAAGTATTCCGTGGATAAGGATAGGAAGTATTCCGTGGATAAGGATAGGAAGTATTCCGTGGATAAGAATAGGAAGTATTCCGTGGATAAGGATAGGAAGTATTCCGTGAATAAGGATAGGAAGTATTCCGTGGATAAAGATAGGAAGTATTCCGTGGATAAGGATAGGAAGTATTCCGTGGATAAGGACAGGAGATGGGAGATGAAGAGTACTGGCTGTCAGGAAGCTCGCGGTGCGTTGAACAACATCAGCTCCGGTGGAAATCTGTCAAAATGAAATTTATTTTCCTTCCTAACGTCACTACAGGGTGTGACAAAATGAAACTCAGGGAGACCCTCTTCGTCTATTTGAATATTTTTCAAAACTTTCCCAAAGATACTTCACCAAATTTTGGAAGAAAACATCTACCATTTACCTAAGATTTTTTAGTTTGCCCCTTTGCAAAGTTGTGTCAGCTGTTCGAGTCGTAGACTATTGGAAGATGAAGATTATACAGTTTTGGTTAGTTTGGTGTCTGTGATTCCAACTCATTCTGCGACTGTCCAACAGACTAGTAGTGGATTTCACCAACGACTTAATGGCGTTTACTTCGAAGAAGAAGAAGAAGAAGAAGAAGAAGAAGAAGAAGAAGAAGAAGAAGAAGAGGAGGAGGAGGAGAAGAAGGAAGAGGAAGATGACTTATGGAATGAAAAACGACGAAAATATATGAGAGTGACTTTTTCCTTTCTTATCATTAGAAAGCAAACCAGTATTGACAAGCGTAGGACGGGAATTGAGCAATGGTCTACCGCCCCCGGCGCGGCGGTGTGAGGGAAGAAAGCAAACCAGTATTGACAAGCGTAGGACGGGAATTGAGCAATGGTCTACCGCCCCCGGCGCGGCGGTGTGAGGGATTTTTTTTTTATGAAATCAATGAAAATGGGGGGAAAACATCAGTGAAAAGGGAGAAAAATGGGGAAAGAAGATATTTGGGGAAACTAGAATTGGTAGTGCTGTATCATCCATGGTACCTCGGGTTCGATTCCCGCTCGGGACGGATTTTATTCTAAAGCAAGAGATAAGGTTCGTTCTCGGAACGGCTGGCTCCTATCCTGTCTTAATTATCTCTTCGCTTTCGAGACAATTCGACAGCAGTTACAGTTCTCTCCATCAAACCTACCTACTCTAAAAAAATGGCGTCCCATTTTGGAAATCTCACGATCAACCACTGAAAATTAGGGGAAAGGGGGGCATAATGGAACACTCGATGTTCGGAAAGTGGACAGTAAATAAAATTCGGCTACTAGTCATTTGGGAAATGATTGTGGGCGAGGAAGTTGGGGCACAGTGAGACAGGAGGGTTGGGTAAAGTGAGACAGGAAGGTTGGGTAAAGTGAGACAGGAGAGGGCGTCCCATTTTGGAAATCTCACGATCAACCACTGAAAATTAGGGGAAAGGGGGGCATAATGGAACACTCGATGTTCGGAAAGTGGACAATAAATTAAACTCGGCTACTAGTCATTTGGGAAATGATTGTGGGCGAGGAACTTGGGGCACAGTGAGACAGGAAGGTTGGGTAAAGTGAGACAGGAGAGGTTTTTTTTGATTTTTATTAGATTTGTGTCTATTTATCAACCAGTATTGTTTTTGTTTTAGGATTCCCAATAACTATACTTTTATTGCAACGACATCATGATGGTGGTGGATTATCATTGCGTATATTGGCGATATTAACAGAGCAGTATGAATTTTATGAAAACCACAAATTATTTATTATTGGTACCAGGATGTAAATCAAGCACTTGACGATTTGAAACTGTGCTATAGATAAAGCTAATGAACGAGCTAACTCCTCGATCACCAAATCGAACTTGCAAACAAATTGTGGCCTTTTTCCCAACCGTGGAACAAGCATTTGCTTTTACAAATGCGAAATGATCGAGTTCAAACTTCGAACTCTCTTTGCTTTCTTTAACAATGAATTTCTACTCAATATATGTCTCCAAGTTCAAGCTGGACAAGTTTTGTCAAGTTCAAAGTTCAATCAAGTACAATGTTACTCCAGATGGCTCGGAGGGGATCTGTGTCGTTCAACTTGGAGAAACTTGTTCTGACCATATTAGTTATGAACTTTGGTGCTTGTTGTGTCTGAACTACTTTCAGGGTCAAGATCGGTTTAGAAAGAGAGTTGGAGTCGATGCAGCAGTGGATTGCATTAAAATGAAGAAAGGAATAAATTGAGAACTGAGAAGCCTACTATTGGGCTATTGAAGAAAGAAATTGAGAAGGATTGGGGCCAGAATTCGGTTTAGGAGGACTTTTTATTAGCTTTCCTTTAGGGATAAGCTTTTTATTTATCGACAAAGTTACAACTTTGGGTCGGGGTTGTTTTACTAGCTCTCATACCTCAGAGGTAGATTGTTGGTCTTATCAGGGGTACTTGGGTTCGAGACCCAGTTGCGATATGAAAATTTAGGAGCGTCATTGCGAGGTAGGACCATTGGTAAAAGGCATTGCTCAGATCGGAAAATATGGACAACAAGAAATGAGAACGAAAGAAGGGCGAAAGAAGAAACTATTCCTGGAAAACGTTAGAAGAATAGAAACAACTTGAAGAAAAGGTGATAAATTAGCAAGTAGGAAATACACTGGAATACTAGATGAATTACTAATTACTACTGAGGGGCGAGTGTGACTGAAATAAGAATCACAAAAGTGTATACTAATGGGATAGTTTCTCAGAAGAGATTAAGCTTTTTATTTATCGACAAAGTTACAACTTTGGGTCGGGGTTGTTTTACTAGCTCTCATACCTCAGAGGTAGATTGTTGGTCTTATCGGGGGTACTTGGGTTCGAGACCCAGTTGCGATATGAAAATTTAGGAGCGTCATTGCGAGGTAGGACCGTTGGTAAAAGGCATTGCTCAGATCGGAAAATATGGACAACAAGAAATGAGAACGAAAGAAAGGCGAAAGAAGAAACTATTCCTGGAAAACGTTAGAAGAATAGAAACAACTTGAAGAAAAGGTGATAAATTAACAAGTAGGAAATACACTAGAAGAGATGAATTACTAATTACTACTGAAGGGCGAGTGTGACTGAAATAAGAATCACAAAAGTGTACTAATGGGATAGTTTCTCAGGAGAGATTGGGGAGGGCGCTACATCTTTTGACATAGTTTGATGTTTAGGGATATTTTCTAGTGAAAGCATTATTGATGCTGGAAAATCTTGATGGGTGGCATTTTAGCTGGTTGGTCATCCAAACTCGGATCAACTTCAGGTTGGTCATTAACCAGGTTAGTAATTTTTTATCGACTTTAATTACTTTATCCATTTAGTTGGGAACTTGGAAAAGATAGGTAGGTATCTATTGTATGGTTATGGCTGAAGATCGAGAATCTCAAGATTTTGAAAGAAGTTTTCAGTAGGTAGCTACTCAACTGTGTACCTAATCCCACATTTCATTATCATTCTAATGTTCCAATTTGATTCTGATCCTTGAAGTGTTCGAAAAGAAGGTATTTCTTGCTCCATTTCGAGCGTTGAGCAAAATCCATCTTGATCAACGTCATCAACGTTTTCGTTCTAGCAACTATATACAATGTTTATAATGCAGGCCTTTAGATTCCTGTATTTGTAATCTTTGCATCCCTGTGTACCTAATCCCACATTTCATTATCATTCTAATGTTCCAATTTGATTCTGATCCTTGAAGTGTTCGAAAAGAAGGTATTTCTTGTTCCATCTCGAGCGTTGAGCAAAATCCGTCTTGATCAACGTTTTCGTACTAGCAACCATATACAATGTTTATAATGCAGGGCTTTAGATTCCTGTCTTTGTAATCTTTGAATCTCCCGAGTATTTTGTATAACCTGGTATTATTATCCCTGTGGGATAGAAAGCTTGGAAACAGAATAAAATTGAGAAGAGCACAATTTTTTTTTAGGACGGAAAGAGGAAAGATTTATTCAATTTTCTATTGTAAGTCATTTAGGTCAAAAAGTCAGAAGTAGAAATCCCAGAAGACATTGGCTGTTGGGTCTTCGACAGTCAGGACCTTGCGTCTCCAAGTTATCGCCGTCAGGGATAAATATTACCCCTGCGCTGACGAAGCGAAGGCGAGGCGTTAGAACTTAATCACAGATTAAATAATAATTAAATAAATAAGCGCGCTCGCGTTCGTGATCCTTGGAGCGCGACAGACATTCCGGACGAAGCTTCATCTGGGAATACAACTTGCACGAGTGAAAAGTCTTGTCAAAAGTTTCAGGGGTGGCCAAAAGGGGTGCGAAAGTCTGGAAGGCGTACTATTGGTGGAGAGAGGTGGGAGGTGCTTAGTAGGCGTATGGGTAGGCACCGTATGGGTAAGCGCCATAGCCGTAAGCACCAGAGTAAGCTCCGTATCCGTAGGCAGACTTGGCGTAGTATGGGTATCCAGCGGAGTAGGCGGAGTAAGCTGGGGCAGAGTAGGCGGTCACGGCGGGGGCGGCAACAACGGCAGCAGCAGCTGGGGCAGAGTAGGCAGTGACAGCTGGGGCGGCAACAACAGCGGCGGCTGGGGCGGCGTAGCTAGAGTAGCCGGAGTAGGCGGCGGGGTATCCGTAAGCTCCGTAGCTAGAGTAAGCTGGGTAGCCGTAGGCACCGTATCCGTAGCCTGGAGGAGAGAGAGAGAAGAGAGAATTGGTAAGTGGAAACGGAAAACTTGAACTGAATACAGAAGGCGTTTTAATAACTTTAGTTTGGAGGAAATCTAACAGAAACTCGGGAAATAGACTTCAAAAAAGCTTTTGATATGTTGGAACATTATTTCATTGAAAGTTTTTCTAGACATCCTGACATCATAATCATTATAATCAGATATTCATGGACGATGTCTTATAATCGGGCAAAAACTTTTTCTTCAAACACTTTTTAAAGTTCTCTAGGGCTGAAATTTATTCGTTCCTCAAGGATCTGATTGAGCCCTCTTTCACCTCTAGTTATGAGAATTTAGGGCTTCTACATTACTGTAGAAAGGAGAATGTTCCTTTCCCGGATAGATTTTCCTATGTCCCCAGATGGGTTCTCTTATATCCCTTGATGGTTTCTCTTAACCCTTGTGAGTTCAACTTACCGAGTCCGTAGACGTGCTTCTTCTCCTTCTTGGCATCTTCTTGGGCGACGACGGCAGCGACGGCGAGGGCAGCGAAGAACTGAGGACAGAAAAGGGTTAATATGGTTATGAGAAGAACTGAGGACAGAAAAGGGTTAAAGATGATTATGAGATGGAAATGGAATTATAAATGTTACAATAGACTGAAGAATAGGCAGAGTTATAATGGAGTTAATATTAAATCAGTCACTAAGAAAAAAAGAGAATTAAGCCCGTCTATCAAACCTATTGGGGGAAAAAGCGTAGTTACAGTTCCGTCTATCAAACCTATATTGGGGGAAAAAGCGTAGTTAAAGTTCCGTCTATCAAACCTATTGGGGGAAAAAGCGTAGTTACAGTTCCGTCTATCAAACCTATATTGGGGGAAAAAGCGTAGTTAAAGTTCCATCTATCAAACCTATTGGGGGAAAAAGCGCCACAGCGCCAGACCATAGGAAATTCAAGACGACAGGCCATAAAGGGCTAACACCTCCAATAAATTTATGATGTAAGGCACTTATCACGGCCAGTTTTGATGAGAAAAGTTTAGAGACTTTGTATAGTTTTGACCATTTAGAGAAGTGAGAGTTTGTCTCAAATTAAGAAATAATCACAGAACTAGATACTCTAGAGAGCTCGAATGAATAGTTAAAAGACCGAAAACCATTTGCGGTTTTATTGGTCGGACTAGAAGACAATGCCTAATAGACTGAAGAATAGGCAGAGTTATAATGGAGTTAATATTAAATCAGTCACTAAGAAAAAAAGAGAATTAAGCTTAAGCTACATAGCTACATAGCTTAAGCTACTTAAGCTTAAGCTACATAGAGAAGACAATGCCAAAAATATGAAAGTCGAGAAATCCCAAAAAATTGGAATTTATTTTCGCCCAAGTTCTTTTGTTTTTAGCGAAATATATTATGGAATTAGTGTGGTGTGAAATTTCAAAGTTTCTCTCAGTAAAGTTTAGTGAGAGGGCACTTTACACTTTGCTCGAAATATGAAACTTCAACTTGGAGGAAACTACATTTTTAGAAATGCAAGAAAGTGAAGTTATTAAATTTTCAATTTATAATTAATGAACATAATAGAAAGTAAAAATAGAAAGAAGGAAGAGGGAAAACTTCTCGAAGCAAAGTAAAAAACCGTGTTTATATTTTTTTAATAACAAAATTTATATCGATTTCAAAAAACTTGTAGGAGGAAAAGTTGACAATTTCTTTAGAGAAAACGATTTTTCGGAGCACAATTACTCAAAGTTAGGGAAGAATTTGGAGTCGAAAAAGAAGATCGTTAGAACACTTGGAAAATGTAAAAACTTGTAGGAGGAAAAGTTGACAATTTCTTTAGAGAAAACGATTTTTCGGAGCACAATTACTCAAAGTTAGGGAAGAATTTGGACTCGAAAAAGAAGATCGTTAGAACACTTGGAAAATGTAAAAAAAAAAAATGGAAACTTACCACTACTTTCAGGAAAGCCATTTTTGAGTTTGGTTGGGTTTGTTTTGAAAACAAAAAGGAAAAAATTTGAAAAGTTTGGTTGTTTTGGAAGACTGAAGATCTCACAACAAGACTGATGCTTTGGGTTGGGATTCGTCGCCTATTTATACCCAAACCACTTGGTTCACCAACATATGGGATGTGCCCTTAAACTTGGCAAAAAAAAAAGTTCATCCGATTTTTTCGCACACTTTGGTTCAAATTGCTCATCGCTTCCTCTCTGAACTATTGACCACGCTTCACATTACAACACTTCTGTTTGATGTCCTTTAACATATCACACTTATGGTTATCGTGTTATTCTTATGGTTTCGTGTCCACTCTTTGTTTAAATGAAAACAGATTATGCCGATCAAAAAAAGCCTGTTGAGTGAAAACGCACCATTAAGTAACTTCGTAGGTACACAAAAAGCCAACTCTGGGGCTTAAGTGTAGGGGCAAACAGCCCAAAAAGATAAAGCTTTATACGAAGTTAGTATACTTGTGACACTCAGGAAATCCCACTTGCTTTGCAGCCAGAAGACTTCGGCTCCTTTGGAACCAAACGGTCTTGGTTTGAGTCTCATCCAAGGATTATTAAAACATAGAGAATTAAGCTACATAGTTGCATGAGTAAAAGGTTCTGATATTAGACCAAGTCGATAGAGGAAGCAAAGACCGCCGAAGCGCCGAAGAAGTATGATCTTTTTTGGTAAAAGCAATTGTTAATAAAAGGAAAGAAAAAATAGATTTAACTATCGAGAATTTCTGAGAAAAATCAAAGAAATTTGAGCGACTTGAAAGTCGAGAGTCTTGGGGAAAATTCTAACCACAGCATCCTACATAATCCAGTAATTGCAAAGAGCAAAGTTGGAACCACAATTGCAGTCTTCATCATAGGAGAAAGCAGACGAGAAACATTTGTGGAACGTAACATCAGAGAAATGGAGGCGGATATTCGAGGGGACATAATGGAATATAATGATTAAAGTCATGTTATAACTGTGTGGGAGAAGGAATCTGGAAAATATCGAAAAAGACAGACAAGAAGAAGACTAGGAAGAAGAACAATAAGAAGAGGAAAAGGAAGAAAATGAGAAAGAAGAAGAATAAAATTCTGGAAAATATCACGAGAAAGACTAGAAGAAAACTAAAAGAAAACGAAGAAGATGATGATGATGATGAAAACTAAAAGAAGATGATGATGAAAACTAAAAGAAGATGAAGAAAATAATAATAATAATAATAATAATAATAATAATAATAATAATAATAATAATAATAATAATAATAATGATAATAATAATAATAATAATGGTTTATTTAATGTAACTTAAACATCGTCTTTCTTTATATTATGTAGATTAGTTTTTTTATTCCTTCTTCTTCTTTTTCTTCTTCTTCTTCTTCTTCTTCTTCTTCTTCTTCTTCTTCTTCTTCTTCCTCTTCTTCTTCTTCTTTCTTCTTGACCATTTTGTTTGACATTGTGGTCAGAAGGAAGATCGCATTCTTGGTTCTTGTTATTTGGTTTCGGAGAGTGGTTGAGGAAGGTTGGTTGGTTCTGTGGTAGGTGTTTGCTGTTGTCATCTTAGTTGTGTTCTGTGGTCGCTCTTGGGGTTTCTGTTGACTTTGGTGACCAAAGTTTGGTCAGATATTCTTTTGTATCCGTTTAGGTAACATTATGATAGTGCTGATTAGACTCTTTAGTCATTCCTATATCTGTTGATTTTTTTTCTTCTTAAATGTATTTTCGTCAAACTTTTGGTATTCTCTCTTGATAGATTTTTAGATTTTAGCTTTTTAGCTCTTTTGGTAACTTGGGTCAGATATTAATGTGTTTCGGATGACTTATACCTGATTGTTTTGTAGAGTTTCGTTGCGTCCGTCCTCTGCAAGTTGCTATCAATCTCAGGAAAATTACGAGATTGAGTAGCACCTTTTGTGCAACATTTTCTTTCATCCGTTTTTGTCCGGTTCCTTTGTCTGTTTATTTCTCTCTGTTTTAATTGTCATCAAATTTCTCTTGTAATTCTCAAAATTTGTCACGGAACAGATTCACATTGACAATGAAAAAATTGTTGAAACTTCCATAAAATAAATCATTGTTGGACAGAAATGAGCTATGAAACCAAATGTACAAAAGTTCATAAGGTTAGATGTACATATTCTCATTCTCTCCTTTCACAAAAAATCTTTCAAAAATAGGTATTCTCTCAAATCATTTATTTTCATAAAAGTTTCTCAGAATGGCAATATTTTCCTCAGATTTTCTTCCCACAAAGGGAATTTTCCCCCTTGCTGACACAGTATCAGGGACTGCAAGTTGTCAGGGATATATTTCCTTGTCAATGTCGGATTGAATTTAACACATCGCTGGCGAAAATATTCCTCTGATCACTCACCAAGAAAAGGAATGTTGATAAATTTTCCGAAAAGCTTGAAGGTTTTCCACAAACTGGAACTTTGTTCCGCTCTCTTTTGAAGCTGTAAGGAAAAGTGGAGGAAAAAAATGGAGAATTGGTGAGTTTGGTGAAAGGAAAAAATGTATTTTCCACTTCTGGTATGTACCTAAAGTGGTGCAGCGTTTTTACTTTCCATTACATTGATTACATTGTGTATGCTGCGTAATGAAAAAAGTATTGGACTCGGGTGAAATTTTCAAAATTGGGAAATGTGTGGAAAGATCCGTTTTGAGGTAGCCTAAAGTCTAAAAAATGGGTTTTGGAGTATCTATAGCTAGGTATGTAGAGTGTATGTGTGCAAAATGTCTCGAGAATTCGGTTTGTCTTACAGTGATAAATAAAATTCCATACCTCGGCTGGGATTGAACCCACACCCTCCTGTTTACCAGGCGAGCGCCTTGACCACTACACCACCGAGGTAGGTACAGTGAGTTAAGCCCAAAGGCCGTCGTATAGTAGAGTTAGTAGAACAGAAGCACGTTGAAGACACTTAGTTCTTGATGGAACACTGAAGGTCATCAACGTTGGGCATGATTGGTATTTGGATGGGTGGGTGATCGTTTATGACTACACTGCTCCTGACTATTTCAGGATGCACTGAGCATCATGAACACGATTGAGGGTCTGGTTAAATCCCAACGAAAAAGGCTTTATGTCTTATATGAGTATAACCCAAACAGATAAAAGGACTCTCATATGTATGAAAGAAAAAATACACTATAAATACCTAAATAATGATTTTCTGCCCTTTAGAAAGTTGCACAGAGACCTGTGTTGCAAGACTTTATGACGTCACAAGCCTTGTTTTCATGGTGTTTCAACTTACAAAAAGAGCCTTTGGAAAAGCTGGACACAGAACCAACAGTAATTCACGTTCACAGTAGTTTTGAAAATACAGAGCCTTCGTCTGCCCAGATTTCAGACTAGGAAGGAAGGAATTTTAATTGTGTTAAGCATAAATGCTTGTCACAAATGTCGTTCCCTGCTTCATGCACTACGCTAAATTTTATGACTTGACTTGGACTCGAACCACTAACCTCCAGATCCGAAGTCCAACGCGCTAACAACTGCACCACTGAGATTGGTCGATTTCAGACTAATAAATACACGTCAGGGGAATAGAACCTGTAAAGAGGAAAAAGTAATTAACTCAATGGGAGACGATTTTTCCAAGTCCCTTTCCTCTGTCCGTATTTCACTCATCATCTCTTCTCTGTCCGTATTTTCGCCATTCTTCATCCATACTTTTTCATCCCTTGGACTCGTCTTTTTCCATATTTTCTCGTCTCTTGTCTATATTTTCTCATCCCTTCTCGTCCATAAATTATTCCCCGTCCATAGTTCGTTGTCTCGGCCGTAAAGCTTGTAATGAATGTTTACTAATCCTACGCCTTTACACCCCTCGTCCCCCCAAAGTCATTGTTTTCGCCTAATGAACTTCAAATGGGATGAGCTACGGAAAATTCATAAAATCCCCCGGAGTTGGAATAATTTGGAATGTTTTTCGGGCCCCGAATCATTATTCAAAGAAAATTGTGGAATGGGGGCATAATGGGATATGTAGAATGGGGCATGTGGGGGGTTGTTCTTGCTAGCGAAAATCTGAGCTTGAAAAATTTTGAATATTTTTTCAGGATGTGGATATGTTTTTCATGTTTGACTGCTCCTGACTATTTCAGGATGCACTGAGCATCATGAACACGATTGAGGGTCTGGTTAAATCCCAACGAAAAAGGCTTTATGTCTTTGATACGTATGACCCAAACAGATAAAAGGATAATGGCTTACCTTATTTTATAGTTGACTAGGGTTCTTAGTTGAACCCTAGTCAACTATAAAATAAGGTAAGCCATTATCTAATTTGGGTGTCTAATATGAATCTAATTAATAATAATTCAGATAAAAGGACTCTCATAATATGTATGAAAGAAAAAATACACTATAAATACCTAAATAATGATTTTCTGCCCTTTAGAAAATTGCACAGAGACCTGTTTGCAAGACTTTATGACGTCACAAGCCTTGTTTTCATGGTGTTTCAACTTACACAAAAAGAGCCTTTGGAAAAGCTGGACACAGAACCAATAGTAATTCACGTTCACAGTAGTTTTGAAAATACAGAGCCTTCGTCTGCCCAGATTTCAGACTTAAGAAAGAAAGAAAGAAAGAAAAAGGAATTTTAATTGTGTTAAGCATAAATGCTTGTCACAAATGTCGTACCCTGCTTCATGCACTACGCTAAATTTTATGACTTGACTTGGACTCGAACCACCAACCTCCAGATCCGAAGTCCAACGCGCTAACAACTGCACCACTGAGATTGGTCGATTTCAGACTAATAAATACATGTCAGGGGAATAGAATGTTGAAGGGTTTTTTTTTTTTTTTTTTTTTTTTTTTTTTTTTTTTTTTTTTTTGCAATCTCCCGTCGCGTCGGGAGATATCTAAAATTTATGTGTGTTCCCCTCGAAAATTTTCAAAGTCCATTTTTCAATAGTTCTGTAACATAAAGTCGTGTGATGTTCACACCAGATTTATATTCCGAGTATTTTCTACATTTTTTTCAGCTCCAGTAGCTTAAACAATGGAAAATGGTGTTGTGTTTCAAACAAAAAATATCAATTGAAAAAATAAAATGAAGAAAAAATTGAAAAAAAAAAAAAAAAAATGCTCCAGTAGTGTTCATTTTTGCATGCACTATTTGCACGCTACTAGGTATAGGAATATACCTAGGTTTTGTCTGGTATGCTTTTTTGATCGTGAAAAATGGATGTGTGGTGTTTCGGTATCAGTATTCAGAGTGGAACACAAATTTTCCAGATTCCAAATATTTCTTGTGAGAGTTATGAGAATTCAGGACCCTAAACGCAGTGAACTGTAGAATTCAGTAGAAGGGCAAACACAGGGAGCTTTTAGGGTTCTAATGTCACATTTTGTACTGAAAAGATCTGTAGTTCTGTACCGAATTTCATCAAAATTTGGACAAACGGTTCGAGAAATCGAAAAAAAACTGACTAAATTTATTATTATATTATAACGTGAGAAAACCTATGGCTGTGTGGTCGGAATTGTCAAACACGTATTATGGTATGTAGATAGCATATATAGCACACGTATAGCTATAACAGTTGTCATATTTGTTTTGACATATTTTCATACGTGGTTAAATACAACAGTCGTGGTTCATTTTCAGAACTTCCCATTTCTCCTCCTCCTTCTCCTCTTCCTCCTCCTCCTCCTCCTCCTCCTTCTCCTCCTCTTCCTCCTCCTTCTCCTCCTCCTTCTCCTTCTCCTCCTCCTCCTCCTTCTCCTCCTCCTCCTTCTCCTCCTCCTCCTTTTCCTCTTCCTCCTCCTCCTCCTTCTCCTCTTCCTCCTTCTCCTCCTCCTCTTCTTCTTCCTCCCCCTCTTCCTTCTTCTCCTCCTCCTCCTCCGCGTCCTCCTCCTCTTCCTCTTCCTCCCCCTCCTCCTTCTCTTCTTCCTCCCCCTCCTCCTCTTTTTCTTCTTCTTCTCCTCCTCCTCCTTCTCCTCCTCCTTCTCCTCCTCCTCAACCTCATTTGGAAAATTTCGGGGGTAAAATTAAAGGGAATTGTGAGCAGTATTTACTCTGATGGAAGAGGCGGTATGCGCGTTTATATCTCTTATATCATTTCCATAATATTTACAGCTCGCTTCCCAGATGATACATTAGGACAGACGCGACGCTATGCGGTACTTTGGGGGAGACTTTGGCGAACTTATCCTTCTCTGATTTGTTACCGAAAAAACTCGAAACTCTCTTTCACGGTAATAGAGGACGGGTGTCGCTTCAAACGTTAAGCTGATGTGTCCAAACATAGTCGACCGGCCGGCCGTCGATCGATATCGTCGACAAGGTGAATCTATGTTGTCGAGTCAGTGTGGTTCATGGTTGACTACTTAATCGTTTGGAAAGCCAGCCTAGTTCTGTTGTCGCAGGTACGATTCCCCCCCTGATCGAACATTGGGAACCACTGTCCTAAACAGATAAGGTTCGTTGTTGGAAGGGCTGACTTTCTCCTATCCTTAGGTTCATCCCTAAAACGGCAAGTTTTCTCCTGTGTCCTGTCCTCTCTATCGAAGAGAGAAGGACTCTCGTCCTTCGAGACGACAAGACCTCAGCAGTTGCAGTTTCCTGCATCAAACCTCTTCAAAAGAAGAAAAATAACCGCGACCATAGCCGCAGCTCCGGCACTAGTCACGAGGGAAAAGCTGAGCACATCTCATTAGATGAAGTTTTCGCGTAACGACAACAGAACTTGAATGTGTTCCCGCAAATAATAAGAGATAGGGTACCTAATACCTGTGTACAATAATACCGCTATGGCATTCTAATGCAGTTTTTGACGGAAGACTCAGTAACAGAAGAGGGGAAATAAGCTTCAGAGGAGGGGAAATCATCTCGATTTCCCAAAGGAAAATCCGACACTACTGAAGTTATAATACACCGTGACTCCTACTTGTCTGGTCCAATCAGCCATACCGATTCCGATCTACGCGCCTGTCTGGATTGACAAGTTGACAGTTGATAAGATAATCGGATCAGTGTGACCGCAATAATTGGTACCAACTTCAAGAACTTCACAAAATGGGATCGTCCTTGTCCTATAGAATGACAATCACTGTATGTAAGGTTTAGGTGTTATGTATTAATTGTATCCTTATTGATTTTTTCCTCCAATTCTTCATTTTTTTGTTTTGTATGCTCTCTTCTCATCAGTTTAGTGTTACCTATCTATATACCTATCTATCTATTTAGTTGAGTCCTTCTTGATTTTTTTCCTCTTTATGTCCATTTTTTCCATCAGATTTTGTTCTATAAGTATTGACAGTTTGGTCGGAATTATATTGTCTTGGTGTCAAGAAGACAAAGACTCTTTGCGTCTTTGTCAATCTGATTGGACGAAGGATGATGCATAATATTCTGATATTGAAGGTTGCTGAATCGGGGTGCACCCCAGCCTCGGGAGGACAATGGGTGTGACATCAAAGTGGATATATGATTACCTTAGGACTAGGACGAATTCGAAGAAAAGATAATGGCAAGACAAGATCCGGGAAATATAAAGCAGCGTTAGTTTCGTCTGAATTGACCCAGAATTATTAGTGACAACTCACAACTCAAAACATTTGTGCCCCGTTCCCTGGAAGCACTTCGAACTTTGCACTTGGAAATTCGGAAATGCTTGATGTCAGTGCAACTGCATTACCACATATTATAATCTTCATGGTTCCTATCTACTGAGCTAAACACAGGCAAACTCAAATTGAATCAGTAGATCGTATAGGACTGCACAAGTGCACTCTGCATACAATTCCTAACTAGAGAAAAACAAGCAAAACTTATAGGCAAAGGCGGAAATCCCAACACAAACAACCAGCCAGGATCAAGATCACGGGGAAAATCATTTCCTCGTTCAGACTTTCCGCGGATTTTCGTGATCTTGCCATCGCGGTTTTCAGCGAAATCCTCGATTCGATCAATTTTCAGTGATTAATTTGTACTTCATGTTCGAATCAGATGATGTAAGATCGCCAGTGTTGAGCAGATTCTGAGGTACATACGTGCTGGAGGTCTTCGGTCCTTGTAGAAATCGGGCCCGTCGTACATTGAAAGCGTAGTCCCGCGTCTTTTAGTAGCGCGAAATGGCCTGAATAGCCAAACTTACATAATATGAACATGATATAATGATAGAGATTCTTTTATGGGAAGCTGAGATCTGAGTCATTGACCATTGATTAAGAAGTCCATAGAATCACTTACTAAATCACTCCACATCTCGTAACTCGCTCAGGGTTTGAAGAAGGTGTCGGTCCGCACCAGGATAGGAGAAAGCCAGCCGTTCCGAGAACGAACATTATCCCATCAGGATAAAATCCGCCCCGGGCGGGAATCGAACCCGCGGCCGGCATAATGGAATTTTTGGGACTGCCAATTCTTCTTATTAAACTCCTATAATAAGCCAGCCTAATAGTTAGCTTGGAAAAAAAATAGTTAACTTGGATACCCTCCATTTCGTGTATAGGCCGGGCGTTGCTACTCTTGACGTTCGCACGCCTCCCAGTATTCTTAGGAACAAGTGAACAGTCTGAGGAACAAGTGAACAGTCTGAGGAACAAGTGAACAGTCTGAGGAACAAGTGAACAGTCTGAGGAGCAACGGAGGTATAGGGGAGTTAAGGTTATGACTGAATCTAATGAAGAGAACACCAGAAACTCTCTGAAATACTTAGATACCCTTGGAGATGTTTTTCCAGGTCCAGTTTGTTTAGTGAACTGTGTAAGACTCACTTGAAATAAAAGGTCCTTGTTACAAGTGAACAGTCTGAGGAGCAACGGAGGTATAGGGGAGTTAAGGTTATGACTGAATCTAATGAAGAGAACACCAGAAACTCTCTGAAACAAATCTGAAATACTTAGATACCCCCGGAGGTGTTTTTCCAGGTCCAGTTTGTTTAGTGAACTGTGTAAGACTCACTTGAAATAAAAGGTCCTTGTTACCTAGAAAGGTGCCTATCTCCTCACTGTGTTTTGATTTTTTTGGGTTAGGTTTTATGAGAAAGCACTTTTAGGAGGGGAGAAAATAAATGAACATACCTACTGTCGCGAACGCGAGTTTTGTTTCCATAGATACTGCCATGGCAACCAGATAGTTGATAGGGTGTTTGATTTTTTCTCATTCTCGGATTTTAAAATATCGATCTGCTCCAGCTCCAAGTTTGTAAAATTTTATTGTTGAAATAATAAAAAGTTCCCTCTTGTTTTTGACATCAGAATCTTCATTATTTCAAGTAGATCGAACCCCCAATGTATTTCAGACACCTACCTAGGTAACTAGGTACTTATTAGGTAGGTACATATTTATTTTGTAACAAAAATCTAATAGATAGAGCTTGCCCTCGATCAAAATGCCAAAGTAAAGATCTCAGAACGATTGAGGGCCGAAATTTTTGGAAAGGAACTTGGCCTTATTTTTTACATTTATGTTTTTGGTGGGATGTTAACATTCAGAAATCTCATGGACTTCGTAAGTATTCGGGAAAAAAATGGCATTTTTGGAATAATCTACTTTACATGTTTTTTGCGCATAAGAGGACACAGAAACCATTCTGATACCTACCTAGGTAAACAGGATACCTACTACATAATTATGTATAGGTATGAGTTATCTAACCTATATCGAAGTAGGTATTAGGTACCTACCTAATTAGTGAGTGGCTTATGAACATATTGATTGGTAGTTCAAAGGATTAGCATAATTATTGCTGATATTTATCATCAACTCGAAACCAATGTGAATTCATTAATAAAATTTGACATCATCTTTGTCGCATTAGCATGACTTGACTTCATATCTTTTGAAGCTTTTTTTTTAACTAGATTATAATAAATAATTATGTATGTACATCGTATATCTATGACTTGTCGTAAAATTGGGCACAACTACCTATTTCGTGATGGGCATTTTTTTAATTTCTTTTTTAGGAGTTTTAATAGAGGGAACTGTAACTGCTGAGGTCTTATCGTCCCGAAATCGGAGAGAGAGAAGGAAGAGAGAATAGGAGAAAGCCAGCCGTTCCGAGAACGAACTTTATGCGTTTAGAATGAAGTTCGCCCCGGGAGTGAATGGAACCCACGAAATAGCTCTTAGGTACATGGTAGACGAGCTACCAACCAAGCTAAATAGACTGGCGGACCATGTAGACATTGTAGACTGCCGGGGACACAATCGTTTATTTCCCAGATCAAGCCATCTGATTGGCTGAAGAGTTTGAAATGAACCAATCAGAATAATCAGATTGCTTCTTCAAGAGTTAAACCGCGTTTAATCTCTCGTTAACGGCATCAGACCATTTTCACGGGAAATCCAATCAAGAGTAACCGCAGAGTTATCAAACAGAACTGGGAGCTTTAGGCGGAAAACCTCTATTGCAACGATGGTGCTAAAATTACGGCGGAAAATTAAATGCTGTTGAAAGCTATAGGTAACCGAATGAGAGATGAGGGTTAGCCTGTCATGAAACCTCCTACGCTATTAAAACAATGGATTGTGCTGAAAATATGAGGCAGGTCAATGTGGAGATGGAGGAGGAGGGACATAGAGGGAAGAGGAGGAGAAGGAGAAGGAAGAGGAGGAGGGACATAGAGGGAAGAGGAGGGAAAAGAGAAGTCGGAGGGGAAGTGAAGGAGGAGCTGGAAAGGACAAAAGGGCATAGTTTGAGATGCAAAGGGTGAGGAAGGTGTAATGAAATTATAACAAAAGAAACTTAGTAAGTCAGATAAGGTGGCGAGATAAGGAGAAGGAGGAAGAGTGGAGAAGGAGAAGGAGAAATAAGGAAAAGGAGAAGGAGGAAGATGAAGAAGAGGAGGAGAAAGAGGAAGAGGAGTGAATTTCAGAAAATTATTGAATGTTGAGCACAGCTTTCCACCTCACGTGCACACCAAACACCCACGAACATGAAACAAAGAGTTCTGAAACTATTCAAGGGTTAGGCGAGCCACTCACACTCAGACTCTCTGACACACCTAGGTATGACCTGGGTCTGGGTCTGTCAGACAGTCGGAAAATGACATTGTGGTACAAAAAGGACTATCAGACCGTCCGAGACCTCGGTCTCATGTTTTTTCCGCCGCCTACGTTCCGAGGCGATTGTCTGTCAGACAGTCTGAGAGTGAAAGGGAGGTATAATATGTTCTTGTTTCTACACTCCGTCTTTTCATCTTCAAGCAAGTTCAATATCTCTATCATGTCACCCTCCCTAATTTTCTTCAACCCACACAACACTGGCAAGCCACAAAATTGTGTAACCCGTTCGCAAAATAATAAACCCTTTCCTGATAAAACTTCCCTGATCTTCTTAACTTAACAAGACCTGTGTCTAGGTCAAACTTAATAGGATTTGGTGACAAGTCAGGCCCGGAGTTAGGGTAGGTTCGAGCTACTAATGGCTGAAATTAATATTAAAATTAACACTGAGAGTTAACACAGTGTCAAGGGTTTTCTTTGATGTCACCCATTTGATTTACTCAGGCCAGTATTTCTTTTTTTTAAGAGGTTTGACAAGACAGGATAGGAGAAAGCCAGCCGTTCCGAGAACGAACATTATCCCATCAGGATAAAATCCGCCCCGGGCGGGAATTGTGAACATCACACGACTTTCCATATCCTATTGAATGGTGCTTATTTGGGTGTTTTGTTCTAACATTTACAATATCTCTAACCGTTTAGTCGATATAGCTGAAAACCGTCAAAAAGCGGTCAAAATACCGCCAACCGCAGCATCTATTTTAACCAAACGTTGCATCCTTATCGCATTTGTGAACTACATACCAAATTTCAAGTCTTAAGCTTATACCGTTCCCGAGATATTGTTAAATTACACCGAAAACCGCCAAAAAGCGGTAAAATGCCGCCAACCATTGCACCGATCCTTAAATATGTTAAATAATAAAAAAGTTGTGACTGATTAAAGAAAAAAATGCTTAAATGTTGGGCAATCTATCCCCCACTTACGGTACTGAAGTTTATAATACACCGTGACTCCTACTTGTCTGGTCCAATCAGCCATACCGATTCCGATCTACGCGCCTGTCTGGATTGACAAGTTGATAAGATAATCGGATCAGTGTGACCGCAATAATTGGTACCAACTTCAAAAACTTCACAAAATGGGATCGTCCTTGTCCTATAGAATGACAATCACTGTATGTAAGGTTTAGGTGTTATGTATTTAGTTAATTGTATCCTTATTGATTTTTTTCCTCCAATTCTTCATTTTTTTGTTTTGTATGCTCTCTTCTCATCAGTTTAGTGTTACCTACCTATATATATATCTATTTAGTTGAGTCCTTCTTGATTTTTTTCCTCTTTATGTCCATTTTTTCCATCAGTTTTTGTTCTATAAGTATTGACAGTTTGGTCGGAATTATATTGTCTTGGTGTCAAGAAGACAAAGACTCTTTACGTCTTTGTCAACCTGATTGGACGAAGGATGATGCATAATATTCTGATATTGAAGGTTGCTGAATCGGGGTGCACCCCAGCCTCGGGAGGACAATGGATGTGACATCAAAGTGGATATAATTACCCTAGGACTAGGACGAATTCGAAGAAAAGATATTATTATTATTATTATTATTATTATTATTATTATTATTATTATTATTATTATTATTATATAACTCTTTATTAGAACTTTACAATATTTACAAAGAGGTACAAGAAACAAAATAACAAACTGATAAATTAACAAATGAAAAAGAAAATTGAATAAAGAAAGAAAAATAATAAAAAAAAAATTGAAAAATTCTAACTCAGGGGCGGGATTAATGCCTAGGGCATTCTCTTCCATCCAACCCTCCTCTTCTTTTTCCTCCTCGTCCTCCTACTTCTCCTCCTCTTCTTTTTCTTCCTTCTCCTATTCTCCTTATATTTCTGATGGCAAGTGTCACAATTTTTTGAGTAACAGATGGTTGGTTAAGGAAGGAAAGGAAAAAAAGTTTTATATCCCAAAGTTTTCTTCTTCTTCTTTTCTTTTAGTTTACGAACAAATTAAATTTATTGTTATGAAGACATTAGGAAAAACTAGTCGTGTCGTGAGAGAAAAACTTGTTTGGATATCTTTCTTCCAGTTTTTTCAGTCTGGACTTTACCCAGACATGAAAATATTAGATTGTCATCAAAGAACTTTATTATTATTATTTTAAAGGGTGGCAATGGCAACCCTAAAAGCAAATTTAAGTAAAAATGGCTAAATAGTATGGCGCCATGGAATTTGGCGGGTTCTGGTTATAACTGCCCGTCGGTGGCGGCCTTTCTATACTGCCGTGCTAAGCGAAAACGCCGTAGGTATGTCAAAAAACCCTACTTTCGGGAAATCGAGTTTAAAGATTTCAATCTTTGAAGTGAAAAGGCATACAGTTGAATAATAAAATAAATGCCAATTTTACGGTTTTCAGGTATAACAAACATGGAATTTTCATTTCTTGCAGTCAAAAGTTTCAAAATGGCTACCGTTTTCTCAAAATTTGAGAAAAACTGACATACGGCATTTTCGCTTAGTATAACTGTATGAAGTTTACGACATACGGCAAAATCCCTATGTTAAATTACATGTTCGAATCAGATGATGTAAGATCGCCAGTGTTGAGCAGATTCTGAGGTACGTACGTGCTGGAGGTCTTCGGTCCTTGTAGAAATCGGGCCCGTCGTACATTGAAAGCGTAGTCCCGCGTCTTTTAGTAGCGCGAAATGGCCTGAATAGCCAAACTTACATAATATGAACATGATATAATGATAGAGATTCTTTTATGGGAAGCTGAGATCTGAGTCATTGACCATTGATTAAGAAGTCCATCGAAAACTCTACATAGAACTCATTTACTAAATCACTCCACATCTCGTAACTCACTCAGGGTTTGAAGAAGGTGTCGGTCCGCAAAACCTATAATTAAAATTTAACGCCAAAGTACACGAGTATTTGTTTTACTTGTCTAGGCATGACCTTTCCATAACGCCACAAGCCTCGCACTAGACAATTTCCAGCAAATACCATGCTTCTTAAGATCTTAGAATGACGGCGCAAAGCCTCGCACTAAGTCAATTTCGAATGTGTAAATACCATGTTTAGATCTTGTCGTGACGGCCCATATTTCATTGTGTTATTTATTGTGGCAAAATTATCGTGAGCGGTAAAATGCTCTATGGTCTAAACACCCAGCAGGACGGTTTACAGCGTAAGAACCCGAATGAGGGTGGCAGAATCTTCTTCTTGTGACGCCGCGCCGACCCATCTCCAGCAATTGAAGCTTGGCGATCATTATGACAGTGTCCTTCTCTTAATTTAAGTTTCTCAATGATGATAATGGAAAAATAAAGAAGAGATACATGGGCATTTTCTTATATCTGCCACACACCAGTCATTCTGCAATCACTATTAAATTTGGCTACAGCTGAAGCCGCTACAACAACAACATCCTAAGAAGAGCTCGGAGGCCTTTCTCATAACAATTTTTTTACAGACAAAATACCTTCTGGGTACTTTTAGTCTGGGGGGGGGGGATATAATTACGGGCAACTCAAAGAGCCCGGGGTAAATGTTTCCGGAAGAACCGCTTGTGTAGGTACGGCCCTGCCATCTAAACTTGGATATAACACCATAGACTTATTTAGATATAATACCATTTACACTTGGATATAAGAGACGATCTAAACTGCACTATAAATATTATATTGTAACACTTATTGACGTGTAGATTGGTAGAATAAATCATTGGGGTCCACGTGTAGGTAGCCTCACTGTCTGGTGTACATCATCACACGCAACCTCTGCACTTCTGGAGTAGGTACCTATTACCATGCAACAGCCGTCTATCTTGGAGCGACTGTGAACTTTTAGTCGGGGGGGGGGGATATAATTACGGGCAACTCAAAGAGCCCAGGGTAAATGTTTCCGGCAGAACCGCTTGTGTAGGTACGGCCCTGCCATCTAAACTTAGATATAACACCATAGACTTATTCAGATATAATACCATTTAGACTTAGATATAAGAGACGATCTAAACTGCACTATAACTATTATATTGTAACACTTATTGACGTGTAGATTTGTAGAATAAATCATTGGGGTCCACGTGTAGGTAGCCTCACTGTCCGGTGTACATCATCAGACGCAACCTCTGCACTTCTGGAGTACCCATTACCATGCAACAGCCGTCTATCTCGGAGCGACCGTGGACCGTAGCGTAGACATAGTAGACTGCGTCAATACGTAAAATTGGGCACAACTACCTATTTCGTGATGGGCATTTTTTTAATTTCTTTTTTAGGAGTTTTAATAGAGGGAACTGTAACTGCTATGGTCTTATCGTCCCGAAATCGGAGAGAGAAGGAAGAGAGAATAGGAGAAAGCCAGCCGTTCCGAGAACGAACTTTATGTGTTTAGGATGAAGTTCGCCCCGGGAGTGAATGGAACCCACGAAATAGCTCTTAGGTACATGGCAGACGAGCTACCAACCAAGCTAAATAGGCTGGCGGACCATGTAGACTGCCGGGGACACAATCGTTTATTTCCCAGCGAGTATTTGTTTTACTTGTCTAGGCATGACCTTTCCATAACGCCACAAGCCTCGCACTAGACAATTTCCAGCAAATACCATGCTTCTCAAGATCTTAGAATGACGGCGCAAAGCCTCGCACTAAGACAATTTCGAATGTGTAAATACCATGTTTAGATCTTGTCGTGACGGCCCATATTTCATTGTGTTATTTATCGTGGCAAAATTATTGTGAGCGGTAAAATGCTCTATGGTCTAAACACCCAGCAGGACGGTTTACAGCGTAATGAGGGTGTAGGTGGCGCCAGTTACCAGAAAAGTCCAGGGGACCAAGGTACAACGGGGGCCAAGGTACGACTAGACACCCTATATACTTGCTAAAGTCCTAGCTAAAGAAATAACAAAGGTTAAGTGCGAAGATGCTTCTTCAAGAGTTAAACCGCGTTTAATCTCTCGTTAACGGCATCAGACCATTTTCACGGGAAATCCAATCAAGAGTAACCGCAGAGTTATCAAACAGAACTGGGAGCTTTAGGCGGAAAACCTCTATTGTAAAATTACGGCGGAAAATGAAATGCTGTTGAAAGCTATAGGTAACCGAATGAGAGATGAGGGTCAGCCTGTCATGAAACCTCCTACGCTATTAAAACAATGGATTGTGCTGAAAATATGAGGCAGGTCAATGTGGAGATGGAGGAGGAGGAGGAGAAGGAGAAGGAGGAGGAGGGACATAGAGGGAAGAGGAGGAGAAGGAGAAGGAAGAGGAGGAGGGACATAGGGGGAAGAAGAGGGAAAAGAGAAGTCGGAGGGGAAGTGAGAAAATAAGGAGGAGCTGGAAAGGGGCGACCTCCAAATGGTGATGATGGTTCTGGAGATAACCAGATCAGCACTGGAGATCATTGAAAAATAAGAAGTACTCAACAGACCAACCAAGAAGAATTGGTTAGTTAATATGCAATTAAAAGACGATAATCAAACAAAGGGTGAGGAAGGTGTAATGAAATTATAACAAAAGAAACTTAGTAAGTCAGATAAGGTGGCGAGATAAGGAGAAGGAGGAAGAGTGGAGGAAGAGAAGGAAGAGGAGGAGAAAGAGGAAGAGGAGTGAATTTCAGAAAATTATTGAATGTTGAGCACAGCTTTCAGGTTTTCACAGCTTCCCACCTCACGTGCACACCAAACACCCACGAACATGAAACAAAGAGTTCTGAAACTCTTCAAGGCTTAGGCGAGCCACTCACACTCAGATTGTCTGACACACCTAGGTATGACCTGGGTCTGGGTCTGTCAGACAGTCGGAAAATGACATGGTGGTACAAAAAGGACTATCAGACCGTCCGAGACCTCGGTCTCATGTTTTTTCCGCCGCCTACGTTCCGAGGCGATTGTCTGTCAGATGGTCTGAGAGTGAAAGGGAGGTATTATATGTTCTTGTTTCTACACTCCGTCTTTTCATCTTCAAGCAAGTTCAATATCTCTACCATGTCACCCTCCCTAATTTTCTTCAACCCACACAACATTGGCAAGCCACAAAATTGTGTAACCCGTTCGCAAAATAATAAACCCTTTCCTGATCAAACTTCCCTGATCTTCTTAACTTAACAAGACCTGTGTCTAGGTCAAACTTAATAGGATTTGGTGACAAGTCAGGCCCGGAGTTAGGGTAGGTTCGAGCTACTAATGGCTGATATTAATATTAACACTGAGAATTAACACAGTGTCAAGGGTTTTCTTTGATGTCACCCATTTGATTTACTCAGGCCAGTAGGTATTTTTTTTTTTTTTAAGAGGTTTGACAGAGGGAACTGTAACTGCTGTGGTCTTATCGTCCCGAAACCGAAGAGAGAAGGAAGACAGGATAGGAGAAAGCCAGCCGTTCCGAGAACGAACATCATCCCATCAGGATAAAATCCGTCCCGGGCGGGAATCGAACCCGCGGCCTAGCGCTTACAAGGCAGACGCGCCACTAACCAAGCTAATTAGGCTGGCCAGTATTTCTTAAACTCTGGATTAACTCTTTGTGCAGGTAAGAAAGGAAATTTAATTGTGTAGGTAAATCATACCTAACTGCTTGTCACAAATGCCGTTCCCCGCTTAATACACTACGGTAAATTTCGTGACTTGACTTGGACTCGAACCACCAACCTCCAGATAAAAGACGGTAAGTGTCTCCTGAGTTGGACCCATCGGTGATAGCACATTGAATGCAGCAGTTGCCAATGGATCACTGATGTTGAAGCAACGTAGCGCATGGTTAGTATTTGGATGAGTGACCACCCGGATAATCCCATACTAATGGCTTTTCCTGGCTCCACTTAGCCTGAGTGAGGTTCATGTGAGTAGGCGAGTAGCTTGTCACCGAATGGATGGTCACGTCATTAAAAACCACAGCAGTTACACTTGACAAATAATGACATTAAAAAAAACTTGTGATTCAAAAAAAAAAAAATCTGGTGTGAACATCACACGACTTTCCTTATCTTAATGAATGATGCTTATTATTTGGGTGTTCTTGTTCATATACCCTAAAATTTTATAATATCTCTAACCGTTTAGTCGATATAGCTGAAAACCGCCAAAAAACTGTCGAAAACCGCCAAAAAGCGGTCAATATATCGCCAACCGCAGCACCTATCTCAAACAAAAGTTTCGTGTCGCATCCTTGTCACATTTGTAAACTCCATACCAAATTTCAAGTCTCTAGCTCATACCCTTCCCGATATATATGCGACCTCCAAATGGTGATGATGGTTCTGGAGATAACCAGATCAGCACTGGAGATCATTGAAAAATAAGAAGTACTCAACAGACCAACAAAGAAGAATTGGTTAGTTAATATGCAATTAAAAGACGATATTCAAACAATGAAATATTGTGTTTGTAGGTAATTCATACCTACAACCTACAATTTATTAGCACACTTGAAAGATCACTTAGCAGCTTAGCACTTATCTAAAACAATACCTACTCGTGATTAATTATGTGATCTTTCAAGGTATTAGAATACCTCGGATAATATATCTAGTATGAAAAACTAAATCTATACATACTATGAAAAACTAACTACGGGATATGACGAAGATACTATACAGAACTATGTCCCAGATTGTTCCTAGTGAGATGCTGGGAAGATATACACCACCACTACAATAATAACAACAACAACAACAACAACAAGAACAACATCAACACCAACAACAACAACAACAATAAAAACAACAACAACACCACCGCAACAAGAACACCAACAACAACACCATCAAATTCAGCAAGGATGACACCAATAAATCATTCCAAGAACAAGAACGTGTCACACGTGATATGACCAAACGTCTCCCCAGATATTTTACATGAGGACATCGGCATCATCCAAGAGCCAAGACTAAAGAGATTCAAAGCATATTAAGGGTTGTCTGAGCAGATATAGATAGGCACACTTCAATTGTAACAATGAAATCGATATTATGAATTGAATATCAGATCGCATTGTGCTCAAAGACTTGGTCGGATCGATCTGACTACTGTTGGTCGGCTCGAACAATATACAGTCCAACCTGGTTAAAGAGCAACCCAAGGGACCGGCAATATTTTGCTCTTTATAGAGGTTTGCTCTTTGAAAAATCTACTCTTTAGAGAGGTTCTAAATTTTCAAATTGCTCTTTATAGAGGTCCGGGATCCTTTCTCCGTGAGTGTCCGCGTTTTGTGAGGAACTTTTTTATTCGGCATGTTAAAATGATGGCGAAATCCACAAAAAGAGAAGAATAGAGGAACACTTTTTAAACTTTCACACCAGAACAATCGCTCTTTATAGAGGCTCGATTTTGTTGTTTAACCAGGTTTTTGGGTCAAAAATGAATGGACCACGATTTTTTTCCTCTTTATCCAGTTTTACTCTTTATCCGAGTCCTCTTTATCCAGGTTTGACTGTATACCCTGAAGAAATTGATCGGTGCGAATAAGATATCTTAACCTGAAGTATGTATTGTAGTATTGTTAGAACACTTTTGATAAAGAAGATGTTGGAGTTGGATGACCACTTTGCCAATTTGGACGTAGTTCTAAAGAAATTGACACTGCAAGTCTCCAAGGTGCTGATATTGAAACATCTTGGGAGTTCTATAGCAACAATGTGATGGTCTGGGACAGTATAATTTATTGTTCTACATATAGGTATAGGTATGTTTTATTTGGTATCAATTTTTTTACAAAGAATATTGTTATGAATTGAACTTGTTATGAAACATATATATTCGGTTTTTACTGGACCATCCTCAATAGTTCGAACCAAGAGTAGCCAACAGAGGTAGCACTTTGAATGCATCAGTTCCCATTCCCAATGAATCACCGAAGTGTAAGTTAAGCAACGTCGGTTGTGCTCGGTTAGTATCCAGGTGGGTGAAATGGATCACTGAAGATAAACTCCTTTGCGCGTGGTTAGAATCGGGATGGTGGACCATTGGCAATCGCATGCTACTGGCTTTTTTAGTAATAGAGGGTAAAACCTCCCATTACTAAAAAGACCTTCCAAGCAGTTATACAGTGAAGTTAAAATATGATACATGACTGCCATCGACATAATTATTTTATGAAGTTACTCCATGATGATGATCTGATCCACACAGCTATCAGTTGTCAGTATTACTGATCTTCTTGATCAATCGCTCCACAACGCTAAAGCCTTGTTAGATGAAGTATTGTGACATCCAAGAGCAACAACCAGCCCAAATATTGCTGGCAGTAAGATAAACATTTCATAATCAGCATAACAATCAAGTTTTAATCAAATGTGATTGATGCCAAATGCGACGTAACTTTGGAATTTTTATTGTCAACACCTTAGCAATCATTACGATTTTAATTTAGTAGTTGCGTGTTCTCCATTTTTTTTTTTTTACAGAGGTTTGATAGAGGAAACTGAAACGCCAAGGCCTTATCGTTCCAAAATCGAAGAGGAAAGAACGGGATAGGAGAAAGCCAGCCGTTCGCCGTTCCGAGAACGAGTCGTCTCTATTTGATGTTTTCGTCTTCATCTCCGTGTAAGAGCTGCTCCCGGAGTACTTCACGACTTGATCGACTTCCAAACTAACTAGACTGACTAAATACTCCTTTCACATCATCTGGTGTAAGGTACCAAACTTGACCCTGAACTAAACGCATTGAACACATCAGAGGCACACGTCAAGCCTAAAACGTGCTACTAAACCAGATAATGCGTAACCAAATAAGACAAGTAGGTATGTACCTAGTAGGAGCTGACAAAGAACTTTGTGCCAATTGTGATCTCCATTGAAGACATTGATAATAAAATAATATACAAACATTAATATCACATAATGTATACGAAAGAGTGGTGTGTCGTGTGATTTTCAAAAGGGTAGGTAGTTCGGCCGCTTTTTGGCGGCTTTCGACCACTTTTCGGCGGTTTTCAGCTATACTGACTAAACGGTTAGAGATATTGTACGGAACTTGTAGGTCTGTCAGACGTTCTGAGCGAGAGTGCCTATTAACATAAGACCACCAGCAGATTGACATACTGTATTAGGTACCTATACCTAATATACATATGTGTTTATAGTTTATAGCTTCCCCTTTTGAAAGTCCAACGACACGCGTCTGAAATAAATTTAATAACAATAAAACCCATTGCATGAATAATAACATAATTAGAATAGTAACATTCATAATTCATTGCACCAGAATTATAACTGCACTAGAACTGCACTATAGGTAACATTGCATTATAAATACCTATACTATAACATTGTGGTGATTGAGGCTGAGATAAATCAAAACACAACTGACCTGAACTGAGGCGTGAGTGACATTGAACTTTCAAATCAAACTCAGATGTGTGAATGAAATTAATACCAACTCTCAGGCTAGCCACTCACTATCAGGTACACCTGACAGGTACGCCTGATCAGGTCCGCCTGTCAGGTCTACCTGATAGTGTGTGTGCTCATCAGGTATCAGGGAGACCTGACACACGGACCTTTTCAGCCGTACCTGTCAGGTCTACCTGACAGTTTGTGTACTCATCAGGTGTCCAGGTATACCTGATCAGGTGTACCTTTCAAATCTACCTGATAGTAAGTGTGGCCGGCCTCATAGTGCTCATAGAGAAACATCAAATCATAATGTAGTCTGCATGAATAATTCAAGTGCAAGTATAAGCGAAGATTAAGTATATAAAGTGCAGTTTGAGGGAGAATAATTTAATCTGAGATAGTGGTAATGGTATCCGATGTGGATCATGGGTGTTTCATTTCCGATCCGATACGAATCATAATGTTCATGATCTCGGGATTTCAAATAGATTTTTTTTTGTACCTATTATTTATTTCAAGTTGATAATTATGATCTGTTTTTTTTTTTAAATTTTTTTTTTTTTTTTTTTTTTTTTTTTTTTTTTTTTTGTACCTATTATTTATTTCAAGTTTATATGATTGATATCAATTGATATTTATGACCTTATCCTATACCTAATGATGGTGTATATCGTATCAGACCGTGATAGATATTGGCATTTTCATATTGGAAAAGAAAATCAAAATTAACGGCAAATTGGAATCAGATTATTAAATATTGAAAAATATTGTTCAACAGAAGTTAGAAATTTCATCAACCGGTCAGAAGGTAGACGCAGAGAATTTGCCAGAGTCCCTAAAACCTCCCGAAACTCCGATGGGACCCACAGAATCAACCAGTCAGGAGTTATGGAAAAAAAATCCCCCAAAAACCAGTTTTTTTGGCTTTTTGGTTCTCTGGACAAAATTTGCACCACCATTTTTCGTGATCCTGGTAAAAAGACCTTTAATTTGATATATAGGTCGACCAGGTTTGGATAAATCCTTCTATGGGGACAGAGTGACAGACAGACGACACCGTCCCTTATGCCTTTTTATTACTATTGTAATAATAAAGGAAGGACGGACTAAAAAGAGTTTCTAAGATGAGTCCTGTGGAGCCCCTGAAGATCCGATCAAGATCAAAACCTATTGAGAAAATTTCCTTTATGTGTTGAACATTTTTGACAAATTTTGTGAAAATTGGATAGACCGTTCAAAATTTATAGTAAAACAAACAAACTAAGGGTAGAATTTTAAAACCGGATTACCTTTAAGGGGCGGTTAATTGGGCAATCAAATTGCAATACCAAGAAAACCAAACCTTACAAAATTTGCTACCGATTGGTAGCGGTTTCAGTTAGG
>NW_007379135.1:15312-31268 GCF_000475195.1 Diaphorina citri | reverse complement strand
GAAAAAAATTATCGCCATTCGTTTTTTACTTTGTCATTACTTTACCTTTCTAATCTTTCCTGTTGTTATTCATTAACAAGTAGGCCTTGCCATTAAGTTTGGGTGCTCTGCGTGATATTTATAAGTCTATAAGCGAAAGACACATTAATCATTTTTTTACAACTGTACAAAATGTTAAGTAAAATTAATCCTGATCTCCACAGTCGGCGAGTGGCCCGATCAAAATCCCACATAAGTAATCTGCGACGAAGAATTACGTACGCGAGCTTACCCGTAAGCTTCGGGACGCGGAATATAGATGGCCTGCTCACGAAATGGGGCTCCATAATCTGTCTTCTACAAAATAAATATCCGTTTTTTTTAGTCACATTATCGGATTTCGACACAGGTGACAGGGAATGGTGTCAGATGCCCGGGCGCTAGTTGCTCCACTAGAAACACAGCCTTCGTTATATTGCACAAAGCGCAGGCTGTAGCTAGCTAGCTGTCCGGGTATCTGATATTAGGTAGCATATGCTATGGTCGATTTCTGAGTAGTCACTAGTAAACGTAACTGTATCCAAGATAGGGATATAGCATTTAATATGGAGTGATTAAATGGATGGAGATGAAAATATGGCGGAAATTAATATTGCGATAGAATGATTTAATCGACATCTTCAATGATTTTTAAAAGAGAACATCGCATATAAGAGATCATCCGCGCCAGTTTGAAAGAACTTTAACCCGCCCCCCACCTCTCGATGGCGATTAATGATGTTCGTAATAATTTTTAGGAATATAGCGGTATGTTTTCTTCTATCGGATTTTGTCTTTGGAAAGCTGAGTCAAAAAGAAATAAAGTTCGATCTCGCAAAACAAAAGCAAAAACAAAAAAAAAAAAAAATCGCACGAATATGTTTAGTCAAATGGGAAGTATTGGAACAAGCCATACGGACCGTACGCTAATGAACATTTCCGAATCATTCCGAATTATTTTTAAAAATTCCTAAAGGGTTGGGGGGTGCTCCGTAGAGTTTACAGCAGTTGCTTGGTGCTCCGCGGCCAAAAAAAAGTTTGAGAACCACTGCACTAGAGTTTACACGTCACTTTATTTAACAGCTAAGATCATCTACTGATACTCACGCAGGTTTTATCCTCCATTCGGCGACAAAAAGCATCAGCCTATTCACCATTACCCTCATACAGCCTAAGTAAAGCCAGAAGCCTAAGTAAAGCCAGAAGCCTAAGTAAAGCCAGAAGCCTAGGTAAAGCCAGAAGCCTAAGTAAAGCCAGAAGCCTAAGTAAAGCCAGAAGCCTAAGTAAAGCCAGAAGCCTAAGTAAAGCCAGAAGCCAAAGTAAAGCCAGAAGCCTAAGTAAAGCCAGAAGCCTAAGTAAAGCCAGAAGCCTAAGTAAAGCCAGAAGCCTAAGTAAAACCAGAAGCCTAAGTAAAGCCAGAAGCCTAAGTAAAGCCAGAAGCCTAAGTAAAGCCAGAAGCCAAAGTAAAAGCAGAAGCCTAAGTAAAGCCAGAAGCCTAAGTAAAGCCAGAAGCCTAAGTAAAGCCAGAAGCCTAAGTAAAGCCAGAAGCCAAAGTAAAGCCAGAAGCCTAAGTAAAGCCAGAAGTCTAAGTAAAGCCAGAAGCCTAAGTAAAGCCAGAAGAAGCTCAACTTCAGTGATTCGAAAGAATTGTGTCAAAAAGGTTTGTGTAAACACTAGACGTGAAAACCCGTAAAGCATTTATCTTATCTAACAATGGCCAAAGTTGTATCTTCCTTGTCTTTACGTATAACTTGGCGTTCCCTTGAGCAGTATTTACTCTGATGGAAGAGGCGGTATGCGCGTTTATATCTCTTATATCATTTCCATAATATTTACAGCTCGCTTCCCAGACGATACATTAGGACAGACGCGACGCTATGCGGCACTTTGGGGGAGACTTTGGCGAACTGATCGTTCTCTGATTTGATACCCAAAAAACTGGAAACTCTCTTTCGTGGTAATAGAGGACGGGTGTCGCTTCAAACGTTAAGCTGATGTGTCGAAACATAGTCGCCCGGCCGGGCGTCGATCGATATCGTCGACAAGGTGAATCTATGTTGTCGAGGCAGTGTGGTTGATGGTCGACTACTTAATCGTTTGAAAAGTCAGCTTTGAGGTGAAACAATGTTTCGACAATGTGTAGCTCATAAAAACTATCAAGGTTGATGAGAATACCATCCAGAAGTTAGTACAAGGTCGATCGATTTATTTTGTGACAAAATCAAATTCTCACGTTACTTTGTCACCAAGTACTTACTCAAGTTTTTGACGAGTGGCCCATGTTGGTGATGGAGTTCTCCGGGGACCGGGAAAAAGGGCACTTCGACCTGTTGTGGCCGTCCGGCGTGGAGCTGCACAAGTCTACGGTCCCTTACGTGTCACCGCCCCCGAGGCCATCCCTCCCCCAACTTGCCAAAGTTGCCATGGAGGATGTTGTTGTGGAGCATAGGGCCTACTACAATGCTGTTGTGGAGGCAATGGAGATGACGCAGGGGGATGGTAATGTGGCGGAGAGTAGGAGTAGTAGTAGTGGCGTGCAGTGTGGAGATAGTGGTGTGGTGGAGCGTGGGAAGAAACCTTAGGGTGAGGTTGAGTGGACTGTCGTGAAGAGAAGGGGCCGTCCAACGTCCAAAACCCGATTGAGGAGCCCGCCATTCATAATATTATTGACCGCCGTTGAGTACCGAGTTGATTGTCCTCACTACTTTGACAAAAGTGGCAGCAAGAGTGACCTTCATATACGTTCGATGATGAGATCACCACATTGCACAGCCGGTTATAGGATCGTAGGATTGTCCATCGGAAGGTAGGTGCTCGCATTTATGCTTCGTAGGGATAGTTTGAGTTTGACTTGTAGGAGCTCGTGAGAGATGGTGCGATTGGTACAGTTCGAAACGGTAATCTTCCGGACATAGCATACACTGTAGTCTCATTTCGCCCGTCCAAACTTTAGTGTTGCCCTTTCATTGTTCTTACTATTATGCTCCCCTATTAGCGCGCTTCCCATGAAAGAAACCAACATTTAAGTTCGCCCTTCCCCAAAAACATTTAACATTGCGGAAAAAATGCGGTCTGCCTCCCCTGATAAATCCGGTGTCGGAGGTGCCATGTCATTGTAGGTACTTATTTCAACCCCTACGGTAATTTTCTAATAAAAAAGCCTTTGGGAAAGCGTTACCATTTTTCCCCCCCTAACCGAGGTTGGAGAAACCCAATGGCCCTTTCAAAGTGTGGAAACCATTTCAAATCGGCCCCAGTCCCCCTTGAAGTGGGAAAGATATTTGGCCCCACCAGTTCAGGTCCAATTTAATCACGCGGCTCTTATAGTTCTTCATGAGCGTCAGGGGAAAACTTCCAAGAGAACACACTATGAGGCGTGTAAAACCAAAGGTGCCTTGAGGTCCGGTATACCTTTGAGTACCCCGAGGTCGTGTCAATCCACCGTTGTAACACGTCTGCTATCATGTTTTTGGCTCTATGCCCTATCTATCACATCATCCTATTAAGAGTCAGGGATTGTGTCTAGGTCACTCGCCCTCTCATTGATCGATTGGCCGCTCTTCAACATTTCTACCGTGCTGTGGATCCACGGCCTTATGCTCGCATTTTTTCTCCGATTGAAATTACCTACTATCAGGTGTCTCATTTAATCAATTTTGACCCCTCAAAGATAAAAGGCGCTTATTCCTTGCCATAGTCGGAATTAACAGAGAGGTGACTGACACGATCTTTGTTGGCTCGTCCCTCACACGCAATTGGCCTTTAATAGATATAAATAACCATCGCTCTCCCCCGTAGGTAAAAATACTTAAGGACCTTGGGTGAATGGACGATACATCCTACCATTATTGAGGCTCAAAATGACCAGAAGAACCGAAGCCCAAACGTAAAAACTGTTTACGTCCATAACACTATCCAACAAACGAAGAGGGAACAAAAATGAATTACCGGTTACATCTAGGATTATATCTATATAGAGAAAAGGAGGATAGAGAACACACCAAAAACATAATATATGTGAAAAAAAATAACCAAGGTTCATTTCCAAAAACTTATCGAACCATACAAAATCGTTATGAGAAACTATATAACATATATGGATCCAAAGTATGCACTGTCCTCAATCTCACCACTTCCAACTGTATCTCCTTCCTAAATCCGATCACCTCCCGTCCACGGAGAACCATTTTACCATTAATATTTTTTGTGTAAGCACTACGACGAACTTCTTGCACCTTAACTTACGTAGGCAAGTTTTGTTTTCCCCTCCAACATGTTAATCAGCTTACAAAAAAAAAAAAAAAAAAAAAAAAAAAAAAAACAAAACTTGCCAAGTAAGTTAAGTGCAAGAAGTTGCGGATGTAAAAAAAATATTAAGGGAAAATGGTTCTCCGTGGACGGAGGTGACCTGGATTTTGGAAGGAGATACAGGTTAAGGTGAGAGAGGACAGGCAACTTGGACCAAAGTAAAGATCTCAGAACGATTGAGGGCCGAAATTTTTGGAAAGGAACTTGGCCTTATTTTTTACATTTATGTTTTTGGTGGGATGTTAACATTCAGAAATCTCATGGACTTCGTAAGTATTCGGGAAAAAAATGGCATTTTTGGAATAATCTACTTTACATGTTTTTTGCGCATAAGAGGACACAGAAACCATTCTGATACCTACCTAGGTAAACAGGATACCTACTACATAATTATGTATAGGTATGAGTTATCTAACCTATATCGAAGTAGGTATTAGGTACCTACCTAATTAGTGAGTGGCTTATGAACATATTGATTGGTAGTTCAAAGGATTAGCATAATTATTGCTGATATTTATCATCAACTCGAAACCAATGTGAATTCATTAATAAAATTTGACATCATCTTTGTCGCATTAGCATGACTTGACTTCATATCTTTTGAAGCTTTTTTTTTAACTAGATTATAATAAATAATTATGTATGTACATCGTATATCTATGACTTGTTTGTTTTTTCATAATTTTCTGACCTTTGATGGGATTTTTTAAGGACAAGGTCATTTGGATTTATTTATTTTTATTATTATTTTTTTAAAGATTCTAATCTATTTCAAGAAGTTGCTGATAAATTAGAGCTTGTCAAATGATCCTATGACTTGTTTGTTTTTTCATAATTTTCTGACCTTTGATGGGATTTTTTAAGGACAAGGTCATTTGGATTTATTTATTTTTATTATTTTTTTTAAGACTCTAATCTATTTCAAGAAGTTGCTGATAAATTAGAGCTTGTCAAATGATCTATTTGCATAAAATGTATTTTGCGTCTCAAGATGAAATCTGCAGGATTCTATAAATAGATGTCCTCAAGAGAAATGTCCCTTCCAAAAGGATGATTTTGATCTTGCATAATTTTCTTCTTAATTAAACATGAGAAAAGCTGATTTTGTTTAGGTACAAACAATATAATACTATATTAACAGCGCAGAACCGTCCAGTAATTGCGCATATAATATGTTGCGCAACACGAAATAATCCAATTTGGGTACTATTTGTCTGTAACTACATGTTTGTGAAGACATCAAAATTACCAATCTCATTTTACACCCTAAAATCCCAACTTGATTGAGACAACTCAATCTCGTAAAAATCAGTGAATTTGAGGTGAAACAATGTTTCGACAATGTGTAGCTCATAAAAACTATCAAGGTTGATGAGAATACCATCCAGAAGTTAGTACAAGGTCAATCGATTTATTTTGTGACAAAATCAAATTCTCACGTTACTTTGTCACCAAGTACTTACTCGAGTTTTTGATGGAAGACTCAGTAACAGAAGAGGGGAAATAAGCTTCAGAGGAGGGGAAATCATCTCGATTTCCCAAAGGAAAATCCGACAATACCGTCGTAGGGGGATAGATTGCCCATATAGTGGTAACTTTTCCCATCATTGAATGTAAAATGTGGCGCCATCTCACGAATTTATTTTGAACAAAAAAGATTTTTTTGGGGGGGATTTTTCTTGTTTACATTATGTCGGACCCGTGTGAGGCGCAAAAATTTGAATTTGTACGCTCAGTTCTCGTAAATTTCAGAAAAAGTGGTTGATTGTTTTTTTTGTGAAAAATTGTGTCTGAAAATTTCTACTCTGCAGGAGAGTGTGCAGAAGTTAGAGGTAAGTCTGTTTCAATATCATAAAATGTGTTTTGTTTTCTTTTAATTCATGTAAACGCCATGTTTCTAGCTACTGTAGTTCTTGCATAAATTGAAAAATAATTTTTTCTGTCGAAATTTACTCGATTCGGGGATACATTTCCCAAATGGGAAAAGTTACCCCCTAAGAAGCCTGACATGTTTACATAAGGTATAAGCTTTGAGCAAAGTAACCCAAAAGAAGAAGAGGTCTTTGCTGAAGACGGTGACACCACTTAAAACATCTTCATTGGCTCTCACTATCAAGAGAATCAAAAAAGAAATAACTTCTAAGCCCCAAGGTCAGGAGGTCCAAGCTCCTTTGAGAAAGTCTACCAAGGCAAAGGACCGAGCTCCAGCTCCTTTGGATAAGGTTCAAGTGTGCGCTAAGTGTTCATTAGATAAACATATTGAGAAACTGCAGGTTTGCACAAGAGGGCAAGAGATGTTACCATCGTAGCTGTATCCCTAAGAACTATGACTATATTCTAGATAGTGATGATGATGATGAGGACTTCTTCATGTGTCCAGGGTGCAAGATTGAGGTTGTTGATGGTCATAGTAAAGAAGAAGTTCAATCAGATGAAAGTTTCTTCTAAAAAGTTCTCTTTTTAATTAGGTAATTAGACCATTAATGTCTCATTTTAAACGTCTTTTTAATGTCTTGTCTTTTTAATTAGGTAATTAGACCATTCATGCTTTTGTTTTATGTTCAGGGTCGTTTCACTTATAAATATTAGACATACATACCTACTATACAGGGAGTTTCACTTACACTTGGCATACTTGCTGTAGAACCAGTGTTGGGTTTCGGTCGTGGCTTGCTGCGTGGTTCGAACGGTTGTGGTTGTGGTCAGACCCTGTTTCCATTCGGGTAACTCGAGGGGTTTGAAGAGACGCTTGTAGATTTCGAGAGGGTCGGAGGTGGTCGAAATGATCCCCTGTTCTAGAAGTTCGAGCTCCTTCTTCTTTTCTTTCTGCGGGTGTCGAGGGGAAGCAAGAAAAGGAATGAAAGAATAAAACTTATATACCTAAGTACTAGTTCAGCAAATAATAGAAATGTAGACTTCACTAAAAGAAAAGAAAAAAAAGCCCCTGGAGCCCTGAATTTCTTCTTCTCCTCCTTCTTCTTTCTCTTTCTTCTTCTTTCTCCTTATTATTATTATTATTATTATTATTATATAACTCTTTATTAGAACTTTACAATATTTACAAAGAGGTACAAGAAACAAAATAACAAACTGATAAATTAACAAATGAAAAAGAAAATTGAATAAAGAAAGAAAAATAATAAAAAAAAAATATTGAAAAATTCTAACTCAGGGGCGGGATTAATGCCTAGGGCATTCTCTTCCATCCAACCCCTAATGGCAAGACAAGATCCGGGAAATATAAAGCAGAGTTAGTTTCATCTGAATTGACCCAGAATTATTAGTCACAACACGCACAACTCAAAACATTTGTGCCCCGTTCCCTGGAAGCACTTCGAACTTTGCACTTGGAAATTCGGAAATGCTTGATGTCAGTGCAACTGCATTACCACATTATTATAATCTTCATGGTACCTATCTATAGAGGTAAACACAGGCAAACTCAAATTGAATCAGTAGATCGTATAGGACTGCACAAGTGCACACTGCATACAATTCCTAACTAGAGAAAAACAAGCAAAACTTATAGGCAAAGGCGGAAATCTCAACACAAACAACTAGCTAGGATCAAGATCACGGGAAAAATCATTTCCTCGTTCAGACTTTCCGCGGGTTTTCGTGATCTTGCCATCGCGGTTTTCAGCGAAATCCTCGATCCTATCAATTTTCAGTGATTAATTTGTACTTTATGTTCGAATCAGATGATGTAAGATCGCCAGTGTTGAGCAGATTCTGAGGTACGTACGTGCTGGAGGTCTTCGGTCCTTGTGGAAATCGGACCCGTCGTACATTGAAAGCGTAGTCCCGCGTCTTTTAGTAGCGCGAAATGGCCTGAATAGCCAAACTTACATATGAACATGATAGAGATTCTTTTATGGGAAGCTGAGATCTGAGTCATTGACCATTGATTAAGAAGTCCATCGAAAACTCTACATAGAACTCATTTACTAAATCACTCCACATCTCGTAACTCACTCAGGGTTTGAAGAAGGTGTCGGTCCGCAAAACCTATAATTAAAATTTAACGCCAAAGTACACGAGTATTTGTTTTACTTGTCTAGGCATGACCTTTCCATAACGCCACAAGCCTCGCACTAGACAATTTCCAGCAAATACCATGCTTCTTAAGATCTTAGAATGACGGCGCAAAGCCTCGCACTAAGTCAATTTCGAATGTGTAAATACCATGTTTAGATCTTGTCGTGACGGCCCATATTTCATTGTGTTATTTATTGTGGCAAAATTATCGTGAGCGGTAAAATGCTCTATGGTCTAAACACCCAGCAGGACGGTTTACAGCGTAAGAACCCGAATGAGGGTGGCAGAATCTTCTTCTTGTGACGCCGCGCCGACCCATCTCCAGCAATTGAAGCTTGGCGATCATTATGACAGTGTCCTTCTCTTAATTTAAGTTTCTCAATGATGATAATGGAAAAATAAAGAAGAGATACATGGGCATTTTCTTATATCTGCCACACACCAGTCATTCTGCAATCACTTCGTCTCTATTTGATGTTTTCGTCTTCATCTCCGTGTAAGAGCTGCTCCCGGAGTACTTCACGACTTGATCGACTTCCAAACTAACTATACTGACTAAATACTCCTTTCACATCATCTGGTGCAAGGTACCAAACTTGACCCTGAACTAAACGCATTGAACACATCAGAGGCACACGTCAAGCCTAAAATGTGCTATTAAACCAGATAATGCGTAACCAAATAAGACAAGTAGGTATGTACCTAATAGTAGGAGCTGACAAAGAACTTTGTGCCAATTGTGATCTCCATTGAAGACATTGATAATAAAATAATATACAAACATCAATATCACATAATGTATACGAAAGAGTGGTGTGTCGTGTGATTTTCAAAAGGGTTGGTATACTTGCTAAAGTCCTAGCTAAAGTTAAGTGCGAAGGGCATCCACTCGTAAAATTTGTAGCCAAAACCTAATGTAAGCCCAAAGCAATCACCCTAGTTGGGGCTGATTGAAAGGCTGACGAAAAACGCCGACCCCGTCTGTACACGGGAAAAGGTGAAGAAAAAAGAAGATACTACTAATCTATATACAGTAAGCCAATCTTCTAGTGATCTGAGAATCCAGGTTGAATAGTCACTTACTGTTTTAGGTGGGGGGGGAAGTCAAGTCAGCGGATGAGAAGATAAAAAAAAGGGAGGAGAAGAAAAAAAAAAAGAAGAAAAAGAAAAAGTACCTGAACAAGGACAAGAAAAATCTCTTTGAGAAGAAGGAAAGAGAAGCACTGGAAGCAGTGCATAATAGCTTTCATGAAGGATCCACCACTGCCAAACAGTCGCACAAAGAACCCATAAACAACATCCCAGCCAGAATTGAAAGAAACACCAGTTATAAAAGAAACAATCATATTGACACTTGGGAATTATGAAAACAAAGAATGATTTATGAAGTGTTGCATAAAGCGACCTCCAAATGGTGATGATGGTTCTGGAGATAACCAGATCAGCACTGGAGATCATTGAAAAATAAGAAGTACTCAACAGACCAACAAAGAAGAATTGGTTAGTTAATATGCAATTAAAAGACGATATTCAAACAATGAAATATTGTGTTTGTAGGTAATTCATACCTACAACCTACAATTTATTAGCACACTTGAAAGATCACTTAGGCCGCCCCAGAAAAAAAAAAAAAAAAAAAAAAAACATTATGGATAAAAACCTAAAAATACCTTCTTAATACCTTTCAGAATTTTCTTCTGATACTTTTTAGAAATGACTTTCATCCGAATGTGGTTAATTAAATCAGACGCCCTGAGATTTACAACCAGAACCGGATTCAGAACAGAAACCTGGTGTGAACATCGCACGACTTTCCTTATCTCTCTTTTGTACCTATTTAATGAGAAAACTCCCTCTTTATGTTATAAACATTTTTGACAAATTTCATCTCAAAATGGGACAAACCGTTAGAGAGTTATTTGTGCCTGAGATAGGTGAAAATGGCTGCCACGCCCAAAACGGAGGCGCATGAAAGAGGTTGATTCATAATGTCGACCCCACTTGGGTGGGAAAAGACGTAGGAGGAGAAGATAGGTGAAAATGATAGATAGGAGTTATTCAGGGTATTTTTCTGAGAGTTTTGATAGATGGATCTCGAACAAGGGAGGTCTCATCGTTCCGAAAGCAAGGAGATAAGGAGGGCCGGTTAGGAGAAAGCCAGCTGTTCCGAGAACAAACCTTAACTGTTCAGGATAAAGCTCACCCTGGGCGAGAATCGAAACCGCTACTTAGCACTTGGTGCCCTTACAGGACAGACACACTACCCTCGAAGTTAACTGGACTGTGGCCTCTCCAACCTACTCGTAACTAGAGTAACTAGGCCTGGCAACAGATAAAATTGGAAATATCCAAGTAACTAGGCCTGGCAACAGATAAAATTAAAAATATCCAAGTAACTAGGCCTGGCAACAGATAAAATTGAAAATATCCAAGTAACTAGGCCTGGCAACAGATAAAATTAAAAATATCCAAGTAACTAGGCCTGGCAACAGATAAAATTGAAAATATCCTAGTAACTAGGCCTGGCAACAGATAAAATTAAAAATATCCAAGTAACTAGGCCTGGCAACAGATAAAATTAAAAATATCCAAGTAACTAGGCCTGGCAACAGATAAAATTAAAACTATCAACTTAAACCTCACTTCTTTCTTTCAAATATTAGAAAGTAAAACCTCCCATTACTAAAAAGACCTTCCAAGCAGTTATACAGTGAAGTTAAAATATGATACATGACTGCCATCGACATATTTTATGAAGTTACTCCATGATGATGATCTGATCCACACACCTGTCAGTAATCAACACCAACAACAACAACAACAACACCAACACCAACAACAACAACAACAACAACAACAACAACAACAACAACACCAACAACAACAATAAAAACAAAAACAATAAAAACAACAACAACAACAACACCATCAACACCACCACAACAACAACAACACCATCAAATTCAGCAAGGATGACACCAATAAATCATTCCAAGAAGAAGAACGTGTCACACGTGATATGACCAAACGTCTCCCCAGATATTTTACATGAGGACATCGGCATCATCCAAGAGCCAAGACTAAAGAGATTCAAAGCATATTATTAAGGGTCCTTTGTCTGAGCAGATATAGATAGGCACACTTCAATTGTAACATTGAAATCGATATTATGAATTGAATATCAGATCGCATTGTGCTCAAAGACTTGGTCAGATCGATCTGACTATACTGTTGGTCGGCTCGAACAATATACAGTCGAACCTGGTTAAAGAGCAACCCAAGGGACCGGCAATATTTTGCTCTTTATAGAGGTCCGGGATCCTTTCTCCGTGAGTGACCGCGTTTTGTGAGGAACTTTTTTATTCGGCATGTTAAAATGATGGCAAAATCCACAAAAAGAGAAGAATAGAGGAACACTTTTTAAACTTTCACACCAGAACAATTGCTCTTTATAGAGGCTCGATTTTGTTGTTTAACCAGGTTTTTGGGTCAAAAATGAATGGACCACGATTTTTTTTCCTCTTTATCCAGTTTTACTCTTTATCCGAGTCCTCTTTATCCAGGTTTGACTGTATACCCTGAAGAAATTGATCGGTGCGAATAAAATATCTTAACCTGAAGTATGTATTGTTAGAACACTTTTGATAAAGAAGATGTTGGAATTGGATGACCACTTTGCCAATTTGGATGTAAGTAGTTCTAAAGAAATTGACACTGCAAGTCTCCAAGTGCTGATATAGGAAACATCTTGGGAGTTCTATAGCAACAATGTGATGGTCTTGGACAGTATAATTTATTGTTCTACATAATATTGAACTTGTTATGAAACATATATTCAGTTTTTACTGGACCATCCTCAATAGTTCGAACCAACAGAGGTAGCACGTTGAATGCACCAGTTCCCATTCCCAAAATGAATGACCGAAGTTTAAGTTAAGCAACGTTGTGCTCGGTTAGTATCCAGGTGGGTGAAAAGGATCACTGAAGATAAACTCCTTCGCGCGTGGTTAAGAATCGGGATGGTGGACCATTGGCAATCGCATGCTACTGGCTTTTTTAGTAATAGAAATAGTACGCTATTAGGATTTGGTCAATATCAAATTTATTGTCCTGGGCTAAGAGTCGCCCAACAGGCAAAACCAGATAGGCATCGGCCTGTGTTGTGATTTGAGGTTGATGAACTTGTTAGGTCCAGGCTAAAAATAAAACAAAACAAAAACATAAAAAAACATCAACAACAAAATAAAAAAACGAATTCTCAAGTTAAGTCTCCAAAATCTAGAAGATTCCGAAATATCAAAACGAAATTTGAAGAATTTTCACCAGCTGCCAAAGTCCAACCCAGAACTTCCATCAAGAAAGATTCCTATCACTGTCTCCAACAATCTATTTGACATTTTTTTCCTGTATCGTTAGATAGATTTATGCTTCGATTCTACCTGCTTCAATAATTAGGGAATAAAAAAACCAACAAACAAACGAGTCGTTGTGCGAAACGTCAAATACAAAGCACCAGATCGGTAGGTATCAGGGATAGAATGTGACACAAAGCAACTTAGAATGGCAGTTATCAGTGGGAGGTAGCAATATTCAATTCAATACAATTATTGAAGCTCGTGAAAAAGTTGGTTTGTTCGTTTGTTTAAGCTTACACTTCGTTTGTTTAAGATTACACTTCGTTTGTTTAAGATTACACTAGAGCAGTGGTTCTCAAACTGTGCTCCGCGGTCATAAGATGATGCACTTGGATAACTTCAAGTTATAGAAATAATAGTGCTTATTTATTTCTTAGAAATATTATTACTTAGCTTTTATTTATTGCTTACATACCTACCTCATACACAACAAGCAGGGTCCGTCCCTCCGGGAATTGACAGACAGACAGACACCGAAGCGAATACAATAGTCGGTCCACTATACCTTTTATTATTAGTAATAATAAAGGAAGGACGGACTAAAAAGCCCAACCTGAGGCTCAGGTGTAGGTGCTAAGCAGCCCTAAAGAATGGGTTAAGCTTCTACGAATCTAGAACTATAGAGAGTCTTCTCTACTGCCTCTACACCTCCACCTCTAGAATTACAAAAGATGGTCTGGATTCTAGATGGATCCTGAATGTCCTGATTGTGCTCCTTGGGTCGACAATACAATATACCTAGAAACTTTTATTACGGGAACTGTAACTGCTATGGTCTTATCGTCCCGAAATCGAAGAGAGAAAGAGAAGGAAGACAGGATAGGAGAAAGCCAGCCGTTCCGACGAGAACGTCATTCTTCTTCTTCTTCTTCTTCTTCTTCTTCTTCTTCTTCTTCTTCTTCTTCTTCTTCTAGGTTATTCACGATTCACTATAGTTATAGGTTATTCACGATTTCCCCACTTCTGAACCCTATCCCCCCCCCCCTTTTAAAGGAAACTACCAAAATTTAGTTTCAAAGGTAGGTAGGTAGGTATGTACACAAAATATTTGGAAGCTTATAACATCCACCGGATATTATTATTTAACATCCACCGGATGGCGTCTTTTCCACCCAAAAATTTCTTGGGTTGAGAATATCAGAAGCTGAAATTTTACCAATGGATTTCTGGAATCTCCACTAACACTTACACCCTTACAAACATGTGAATTATGCGTCTCCTCTAATTCAAAACTATGTAGTTTAGGCATCTCCACTAAGTTGATTTATCTAGGGTTGAGAATATCAGAAGCTGAAATTATATCTATGGATTTCTGGAATCTCCACTAACACTTGTCTTACACCCTTACATGTGAATTATGCGTCTCCACTAATTCAAAACTATGTAGTTTAGGCATCTCCACTAAGTTGATTTAAATCTAATTTAGACTTCTCCACCAATAGTGTCCAAGCTACAAAGTTCCCACTAGAAAACCAATTCGAGTGACCAAAGTACTCAGCTGACGGAAAAAGTAATCTCTCAACTGTCCAGATACTTTGGTATTATGCAGATTATGGTCACTGCATCTTTCTTCTGAAGGCATGTATGTGAATCTAAAGGTACAGGACAGTCATTTTGAATGAGGAATATTGCATTAATGATGACTAAAGTCTACCACTTACCTACCTACCTACCTACCTCGTCTGGAATCGAACCTATGTGCTCCTGTCTACCAGAAAAACCGCCTAACCGCTATGTTAAAGCGTGATAACTCGGTAAACCGGTATGTACGCGAATACATAGCACGGAGTCGAGTGGATTGGAACACATCACATGCCTTCAGGCACACTCCATTTGTCAAGGGTCTATGTTCACCTCGCCCTTGGGATCAATGCAATTTGAAGAAGCCATTTACTAGGCAGAAAAAACCATTATGGATAGAATTGCCGTATGGATGGTTCTTTTCTGTGTTGATAATGCATCCAGCAGGACTCCACAAAATCCTCACTCGCCATTGAAACTTTGCTGAAAAAATCTCTGTTGTTTCTGTAGCGTCCACTTGTAATAGAGAAAACTTTACTCTCTCTCTGGTGAGAGACCCCAGGGGACATGTTTCTGTACATGGGGATTATTTCTGATGGGGATGAGATTCTACGAATAGATAAGAAAAGGAGAAGGGATTCTAGGAATGGATAAGGAGAGAGTTTTTATGGAAGTGAAGGGAGGGAGATGGGGCCAAAAAACCCAACATCTAGTAGAAACGAAAAAAGGATGCAAATTTTTCAATTGGGGGTTTTTATACTGGAAAGTGTGGTGACCCCAAAAACAAATTAAGACTACTCTTTGGTGTTGAATTGCAGATTTTTTTTTTTTTTTTTTTTTTTTTTTTTTAGATATAATAGGCCTTTTGGCAAGGTCTATTTACAGGCCTTTTGGCAAGGTCTATTTACAGAATGAGTGTGTAGAGTTATTAGTTAGGACCTGCATAAAAAAAAGCAATGGATAGCCCTAGATAAAACAATAGAAGGAAAAGTGAAACTTGTTCTTTGAAATTCAAAGAAATCTGCAATTGAAAATCTTACTCGTAATTAGAAACAGATACTCAATAGCCCTAAGACCAATGAATAGGCATAATGATAAGCTAGGTCATGTAGTAGAAACTAGAACATCTACACCTATATACTGTTTATACCTAATCTATGACTTGCAGGTGTAGGTCATAAGATGATGCACTTGGATAACTTCAAGTTATAGAAATAATAGTGCTTATTTATTTCTTAGAAATATTATTACTTAGCTTTTATTTATTGCTTACATACCTACCTCATACACAACAAGCAGGGTCCGTCCCTCCGGGAATTGACAGACAGACAGACACCGAAGCGAATACAATAGTCGGTCCACTATACCTTTTATTATTAGTAATAATAAAGGAAGGACGGACTAAAAAGCCCAACCTGAGGCTCAGGTGTAGGTGCTAAGCAGCCCTAAAGAATGGGTTAAGCTTCTACGAATCTAGAACTATAGAGAGTCTTCTCTACTGCCTCTACACCTCCACCTCTAGAATTACAAAAGATGGTCTGGATTCTAGATGGATCCTGAATGTCCTGATTGTGCTCCTTGGGTCGACAATACAATATACCTAGAAACTTTTATTACATTCCAAAGTTCTTCAACCTTTTTCACTCTCCAAGTCTC
>NW_007379135.1:5172-14578 GCF_000475195.1 Diaphorina citri | reverse complement strand
CTCTCTCTCTTCCTCTCTCTCTCTCTCTTTCTTTCTCTCTTCCTCTCTCTCTCTCTTTCTTTCTCTCTTCCTCTCTCTCTCTCTCTCTCTCTCTTTCTCTCTTCCTCTCTCTCTCTCTCTTTCTTTCTCTCTTCCTCTCTCTCTCTCTTTCTTTCTCTCTTCCTCTCTCTCTCTCTCTTCCTCTCTCTCTCTCTTTCTTTCTCTCTTCCTCTCTCTCTCTCTCTCTTTCTCTCTTCCTCTCTCTCTCTCTTTCTTTCTCTCTTCCTCTCTCTCTCTCTCTCTCTCTCTTTCTTTCTCTCTCTCTCTCTGTCTGTCTTACCTCCTCTCGCTTCCTTTATACGAGTATTTCGCCTCTATTCTTCTCTTATATTCCCACTCTCCCTCCCTCCTCTTTCTCCCTATCCTGCTTGATATTTCCTCTCCCTCCCATATGGAATCTCCTCCCCCTTGATACCTCCCCCCCCTTTCCCTCCCTCAAATGTGTATCTCTCCCCCCTCTCCACAGAAAAACAAAGCGTTTGTCATAACCATAGAACCGTATTCATATGGCCCCATAAAAAATGCTCGTAAAAATATTATGATGGGATATAATGTTTTTGGAGTAGGTACTACCTACCTATCTATCTTATACCTACACTGGAAGGTAAATAGATACCTCTGTACATAACAGGTAGGTAGGTGTACCTATGTAATGTGTGTCTGTGTCATAACCTGAAAGTTTTTTTAGGAGTCAAGGATTTGACATTTTTTTCCTGTATCGTTAGATAGATTTATGCTTCGATTCTACCTGCTTCAATAATTAGGGAATAAAAAAACCAACAAACAAATGAGTCGTTGTGCGAAACGTCAAATACAAAGCACCAGATCGGTAGGTATCAGGGATAGAATGTAACACAAAGCAACTTAGAATGGCAGTTTAATATCAGTGGGAGGTAGCTATCTACAAGGCAATACAATTATTGAAGCTCGTGAAAAAGTTGGTTTGTTCGTTTGTTTAAGCTTACACTTCGTTTGTTTAAGATTACACTAGAGCAGTGGTGGTTCTCAAACTGTGCTCGGCGAGCACTGGTGCTCCTCGAAGAGCTTTCAGGTGCTCCGCGAAGAGCTTCCATGTACTCCGCATAGTTTCATTTTTCTTAACAAAAAAAAAAAAAAATCGCACGAATATGTTTAGTCAAATGTGAAGTATTGGAACAAGTCGTACGGACCGTACGCTAATGAACATTTCCGAATCATTCCGAATTATTTTTAAAAATTCCTAAAGGGTGCTCCGTAGAATTTACAGCAGTTTTGCTTGGTGCTCCGCGGCCAAAAAAAGGTTTGAGAACCATTGCACTAGAGCTTACACGTCACTTTATTTAACTGCTAAGATCTTTTACTGATACTGACGGAGGTTTTAGCCTCCTTTCGGCGACAAAAAGCATCAGCCTACTCACCATTATCCTCATACAGCCTAAGCCTAAGTAAAGCCAGAAGCCTAAGTAAAGCCAGAAGCCCAAGTAAAGCCAGAAGCCCAAGTAAAGCCAGAAGCCCAAGTAAAGCCAGAAGCCTAATTTATACTGCTCGCATAGGACTGAAAAGTCCCTTTACTCCAGCAGTAGGCTTCTACTATTATTGTGGTCAAATTCTCAAATTATATTCAGGATAAATTTCCATATCTCGGCTGGGATTGAACCCACGCCCTCCTGTTTACCAGGCGAGCACCTTGACCATTACACCACCGAGGCAATAACCAGAAGGAACTAACTAACTAACTTTGTTGGTTCAACTTGGTCGTATATCATGGAGTTATGGAGGTTGCAATTTACAAATGAACAACGAAGTTGCCAACAGTCTTAACTTGAAATATGAGGATGAAACTTCGAAATTCCAAGGACAAGACAGTTTCCATGTCTACTTAATCTTGTGCATTCTCAGATTTTAATTACCTATATCTACCTACAGGTACCCAATTATAATTATTGCAATCCTAATTACCTATAATTAACACCCTCGTACCTACAATTATTTCATTACCGTAGGGCATAATGATCATCTGTAGATTTACGACTGCTCATTTTTTCACACCTAAAAAATCTAGGAATAAAAAAAAAAAAAAAAAAAAAAAAAAAATCTAAAAATACCTCCTTAATACCTTTTAGAATTTTCTTCTGATACTTTTTAGAAATGACTTTCATCCGAATGTGGTTAATTAAATCAGACGCCCTGAGATTTACAACCAAACCGGATTCAGAACAGAAACCTGGTGTGAACATCGCACGACTTTCCTTATCTCTCTTTTGTACCTATTTAATGAGAAAACTCCCTCTTTATGTTATAAACATTTTTGACAAATTTCAACAAAACGGGACAAACCGTTCTACACCTTTTTTATCCGTCGTACCTTGGCCCCCAGGGCGTTGTACCTTGAACCCTAAGGATGTTGTACCGTTTTGAATGAGGAAATTCTGGTACGAAAGTATACCAGGGGGCCAAGGTACGACGTGTTGAATTTGGGGACCAAGGTGCAAAGGGTTCATTGAGGCCAAGGTACAAAGGAGTGACTTTTTCCGGACTTCTGGGAAATTCTACTATAAAAAATTGGGCAATCAAATTGCAATACCAAGAAAACCAAACCTTACAAAATTTGCTACCGATTGGTAGCGGTTTCAGTTAGATAAAGTAATAATAACTTACCTTCCAATCAAAACAATTTTTTTTAAAAAATGTTCGAAACACAGACCAAAACACGACTTTATTAACTTCTCAACGACAACTGATTTGTTTACAAATCAAATTGCTATGAGCTCGTTGTGAAATTACGCATCAGATACATATTTTTCGGACCCGATAGGTGGCGCCAGTTACCAGAAAAGTCCAGGGGACCAAGGTACAACGGGGGCCAAGGTACGACTAGACACCCTATATACTTGCTAAAGTCCTAGCTAAAGAAATAACAAAGGTTAAGTGCGAAGAGCATCCACTCGTAAAATTTGTAGCCAAAACCTAATGTAAGCCCAAAGCAATCACCCTAGTTGGGGCTGATTGAAAGGCTGACGAAAAACGCCGACCCCGTCTGTACACGGGAAAAGGTGAAGAAAAAAGAAGATACTACTAATCTATATACAGTAAGCCAATCTTCTAGTGATCTGAGAATCCAGGTTGAATAGTCACTTACTGTTTTAGGTGGGGGGGGAAGTCAAGTCAGCGGATGAGAAGATAAGAAAAAAAAAAAGGGAGGAGAACAAAAAAAAGAAGAAAAAGAAAAGGTACCTGAACAAGGACAAGAAAAATCTCTTTGAGAAGAAGGAAAGAGAAGCACTGGGTCCCGATTTTGAAAATTTGGACCGATTGCAATACTTTCATTACTAGTATAGCTCCGCTATACTGTAGTAATAGAAAGTAAAAATTACCGACGGTTCTTGTCCCTTCCTTAGAGCAATAGTCCTAAACTAAAATGGACGTGGTACATAAGGGATAAAGAAGAGACCGCGCCTTAACATAATAATGTCCCTTTTCCTTTCTACGGTTCTTTCTTCTTTTCACTCCCCTACTCACCACTTTCTTCTCACTCCCCTACTTACTCACTCTCCTACTTACCACCACTTCTCACTCCCCTACTTACCATTTACCGAAATCAAGTGATTATTCAACTTGTGTTCTAATGATACCCGCCACTCTAGCTCAGACAGTCTGACTTACCACGGTCTGACAGACAATCTGACAGACAGTCGGAACTTGTATGTCGGACCCAGGTCTGAGCAAGAGTGCCTAACATAAGATCACCAGCAGATTGACATACTGTAGGTATACCTAATATAATATATGTAATTATGTACATATGTGTTTATAGCTTCCCCTTTTGAAAATCTGACCACACACCTCTGAAATAAATTTAATAACAATAAAACCCATTGCATGAATAATAACATAATTAGAACAGTAACATTCATAATTCATTGCACCAGAATTATAACTGCACTATTATAGGTAACATTGCACTATAAATACCTATAGGTACTATAACATTGTGGTGATTGAGGCTGAGATAAATCAAAACACAACTGACCTGAACTCAGGCGTGAGTGACATTGAACTTTCAAATCAAACTGAGATGTGTGAATGAAATTAATACCAACTCTCAGGCTAGCCACTCACTATCAGGTAGGCCTGACAGGTCTACCTGATAGTGTGTGTGCTCATCAGGTATCAGAGAGACCTGACACACGGACCTTTTCAGCCGTACCTGTCAGGTCTACCTGATAGTTTGTGTACTCATCAGGTGTCCAGGTATACCTGATCAGGTGTAGGTACCTTTCAAATTTACCTGATAGTAACTTAACTGTTCAGGATAAAGCTCACCCTGGGCGAGAATCGAAACCGCTACTTAGCACTTGGTGCCCTTACAGGACAGACACACTACCCCACCCCCGAAGTCAACTGGACTGGCCCCTCCAAGCTACTAGAGTAAGGCCTGGCAACAGATAAAATTAAAAATATCCAAGTAACTAGGCCTGGCAACAGATAAAATTAAAAATATCCAAGTAACTAGGCCTGGCAACAGATAAAATTGAAAATATCCAAGTAACTAAGGCTGGCAGCAGATAAAATTAAAAATATCCAAGTAACTAGGCCTGGCAACAGATATAATTAAAAATATCAACTTAAACCTCACTCCTCAACTAGGCCTGGCAACAGATAAAATTAGAAATATCCAAGTAACTAGGCCTGGCAACAGATAAAATTAAAAATATCCAAGTAACTAGGCCATATATATGAGGATTGACGACAAGGAAAGTAACAAACCAAAAGGAGTGTTTCTCGAAATCTCCAATGGCCATTCCCGTTTTCTTCAAACCTCTCGAAGATTTTTTTCTAAGTTATCTTACGTAGGTAATATCGGCTTCAATTTTTTGCAGATTCCATAATCAGGCACAGAGAAAATGTCAAAGTTCATTATTCTGGCATTACCTCTGGACTTGGTCTTGGTTTTAATCTGGGATCTCTTGGACAGAAAGAATCTTGGTGTAAAATGTTGAGTGAGATTGGTAATGCTATCCCCGACGGATTTGAGTGAGCGGGGAACTGCTCAATGCTTTCACTTCTAAAAGTTCTATAGATGAAAAGTCGATTCTTTGAGTCGAATATTTGAAAAGAATCGAATCGTGGTATTCGAATATTCAAAAAGAGTCGAATATCCCATCCCTAATATGAGGACAAGGAAAGTAAAAAACCAAAAGGAGTGTTTCTCGAAATCTCCAATGGCCATTCCCGTTTTCTTCAAACCTCTCGAAGATTTTTTCTGAGTGGAGATGACAAATTGACAACTTGAAAGCTGTAGGTCAGATATTGGATTGTTGGAGGAACGAAGTTAAAGAACAAGACATCTTGTATAGGAAACTGATAAACGGGTATTAAACTATTAAGGTCTGTCCACACATATAGGCGATCGGTCGTCGATCGACGAGGTAAATATATGTTGTCGAGGCAGTGTGGCGTGTGGACAGTTCAGTCGATATCGATCGATGGCCGTGTGGACACACCTTTAGGTGTATCTCCCTTTCGGGAAACTAACAACTGGAAAACTCGTCACCTGCTGATCTGCCCTAAGGAAGATGAAGAAGAAGAACACAAGGACCAGGAAAGAGGAAGAACACAAAACACACAGGGAATGAGAGAGCTGAAGAAGAAGAAGAAGTAAAAGACAATGGTGAAGAAGAAGAAGAAAAAGGAAAAGAAGAAGGAGAAGAGGAAGAACAATCAGAAGAAGACAAGGAAGAAGGAGTAGAGAGAAGAAGAAAAGAATGCTCGCAGCAAAAGAATACGAGTAGAAACTGCCAAATCTCAATAATATTGAGAAAGCAAGAACAAACCTCGCGCGTGATAACCCCCCGAGGAAAAACACATTCCGAGGAAATGTCATGAAATTTAATAAAACTATAAGATGAAAATAGGATGAGGAGGAGGAGGAGGTGGAGAAGGAGAAGGAGGAAGAGGTGGAGAAGTAGAATAACAGATAAAGAGGAGGAAGAACAAAAATGGAACCTGAGGAACAGGAGGAATAGAAAGAAAGGAAGAGGGAAAAATGGGGAAGAAAGATATGAAGGAAAAGAAGAAAGAAAAGAAATAGGGAAGAGAAGGAGAGACAAAAGGAAAAGGAGGATGATACGAAGATAAAGACGAAGAATATAAGAGGGAGATGAGAATTAAAAGAAGAAAAATCTGGTGTGAACATCACACGACTTTCCTTATCCTACTGAATGATGCTTATTTGGGTGTTCTGCTAACCTAACTTTTACAATATCTCTAACCGTATAGTCGGGACCTCAAAACGTGTTTGGCACTAAAAACTGACCATCGAAATTTTGACCCGATTACATTACTTTCCTTCCTATAGGATAAGGAAAGTAAAAAGGAGACTCCGAACAAAGGAGAAGGAAGAAAACAAGAAGAAAAATAAACGAGGAGGAGAGGAAAAGAAGGAAGTAATGAGAGAAAAAAAAAAACAAGATGGAAAAAGATGCTAAGAAGAAAAAGAATTGCAACAAAGAATACAAGAAGGAGGAAGACAAAAATAGCAGGAGATACAGAAAAAAGAAAAGAAAGAGGAGTGAAAGAAGGAAAATTAGGATAGGGAGACAAACAGGAGGAAGGATGAGGAAAAGAAAGAAGGAAAAGAAGAAGAAAGACATAGGACAAAAAAGATGAAAAGTAACAATAAGAAAAGGAGATAGGAAATTTTCCGAGGGAAAATTGAAAACAATGCGCATAGGATATTCAGAAATATGTTATAGGTATGTTGTATAAAACCCCACAGATATGGTGATACTTCGGCGTTTAGGAATCAAACTTGCCCAAAAACATTTCACAAATTTACAGGCTTCTTAGAATTAAAAAAAAAAATGTAAAAGTGAACATTCCGTGATTCCCGCCAGGCTCGGATTTTATCCCAAACAGATAAGGTCCGTTCTCGGAACGGCTGACTTTCCCCTATCCTGCCCTCCTTCTCTCTCCGCTTTCGCGACGATAAGACCTTACTAGTTAAAGTTCCCTCTATCAACCTTCTAAAAAAAAGCTCCAACGGTGGTGTCCATCTCACTCCGAAACAGCTGGAAATGAGATTGTTGATAATGCATCCAGCAGGACTCCACAAAATCCTCACTCGCCATTGAAACTTTGCTGAAAAAATCTCTGTTGTTTCTGTAGCGTCGACTTGTAATAGAGAAAACTTTTCTCTGGTGAGAGACCCCAGGGACATGTTTCTGTACATGGGGATTATTTCTGGTGGGGATGAGATTCTACAAATAGATAAGAAAAGGAGAAGGGAAGGGAGGTTCTAGGAATGGATGTGAAGAAGATTCTAAGGATGGAAGTGAAGGGAGGGAGATGGGGCCAAAAACCCCAACATCTATTTGTGCCTGAGATAGGTGAAAATGGCTGCCACGCCCAAAACGGAGGCGCATGAAAGAGGTTGATTCATAATGTCGACCCCACTTGAGTGGGAAAAGACGTAAGAGGAGAAGATGGGTGAAAATGATAGATAGGAGTTATTCAGGGTGTTTTTCTGAGAGTTTTGATAGATGGATCTCTAACAAGGGAGGTCTCATCGTTCCGAAAGCAAGGAGATAAGGAGGGCCGGTTAGGAGAAAGCCAGCTGTTCCGAGAACGCCCCAACATCTAGTAGAAACGAAAAAAGGATGCAAATTTTTCAATTGGGGTTTTTATACTGGAAAGTGTGGTGACCCCAAAAACAAATCCCCAACATCTAGTAGAAACGAAAAAAGGATGCAAATTTTTCAATTGGGGTTTTTATACTGGAAAGTGTGGTGACCCCAAAAACAAATAGAAAGTAATACATCCCTGTTGCATTCAATTCTTCCTTTCTCTCTCTCTCTCTCTCTCTCTCTCTCTCTTTCTTTCTTTCTTTCTTTCTCTCTCTCTCTCTCTCTCTTCTTTGGGTATCTTTTTTCTGTAGTTCTTGGTCTAACACGATTTCTCTCAATAACAAAGTGTTTTCTGAAAACTGACCATCAATAATGTTGACCGAATGCACGGATCTACGAGAACCGTGTACTCTATAGAGGACCTGCAGACAGCAAACGCCAAAGGAGTGGCTGTGGCCACCTACTGGAGACATAACATCTGATAATATGGTGATCCGGACACGGAAAGTAAAGTAAAACGTAAAGTTTCCACCTCACCACTTCCCAAAAAAGAAAAAAAAATCTACTAATTGGTCGGAACAGAAGAAGATAAGCCTCAAAGGGTTTGTTTTATGTTTGTGTTTGTTGTTGGAAAATCTCATTCTATGCACCTACATAATTAATTCCTAATTCCTTTTCCACTTTTTCAGTATGCCAATCATCCCTTGATAAATAATTATGTATTTATAATTTATGTATATATGTACTATGTATTTAATATGACATTATCTGTATTCTGTATATTTGTATACAACTGTCCGTCAATATTTCTGTTCCACACACAAACTCTTTTTTTTAGCCTTTGTTGTTGTTGGTTTTTTTTTTTTTTTTTTTTTTTTTTTTTTTTCCTTCTAGTTTCTGATTTATTACAAATTTGTCAGATAGAAATGTGCTCAAGGCTAAATTCCGAGGCCATGTCAGTGTCAGTGGAGAATGGACAAATTGAGCAACTTGAAAGCTGTAGGTCAGATATTTGGATTGTGGGAGGAACGAACGTTAAAGAACAAAAGGACATTTTTATAGGAAACGTGATACAACGGGTATTAAAACTATTAAGGGTCTGTCCACACATATAGGGCGATCGGGGTCGTCGATCGACGAGTTAAATATATGTTGTCGAGGCAGTGATGGCGTGTGGACCAGTTCAGGGTTCGATATCGTCGATGGCCGTGTGGACAACACCTTGTAGGTGTATCTCCTTCGGGAAACTAAACAACTGGAAACACTCGTCACCTGCTGATCTGCCCTAATCTTTCCTCTATCTAGCTGGTCTTATTCAGTCGCCTATCTCCAGTGTACTTTCATGTTTTTTTTTTTTTTTTTTTTTTTTGTGGCAACGTCAATTTGAGTGTCGCAGAGAGTGTGTTGTAAAAAAATTAGTAACTAAATTGCACGTTCTAAACTATCTTATCACGATTAAATCCTCGTCAGATAGTAAATATAGATGAAGTTGTCGCTGATAAGGACGCTATACTACCTACCTGATTGAACCAGAAACCTGGCGACTTGTAATCCGGAGGATTGTGGGATCGAGACTTGAAAAAAAATATAGATACCTAGACTACGTACGTTATGATTCATTTTATTCTCTCTCTCTCCTCTCTCTCTCTCTCACACCGAGGTTTGGACAGAGGGAACTGCTAACTGCTATGGTCTTATCGTCCCGAAATGCCAAGACAAGGTGTCTGCGACCGAAAGAGGATAGGAAGAAGGAAGAGGGAAGC
>NW_007379135.1:0-5013 GCF_000475195.1 Diaphorina citri | reverse complement strand
CACAACTATATTTTATTTTGCTGACACCAGAAGAAACTAAAACTAAGCATGATATACTGCATCAAACCACGTAGAGTACCTATAGGTCTCCAATATAATCCATTTTTGTATCACGGGCCTTAGATTGAAGGAATTTTCGTGATACAAAAGTGGATCACACCGTACCACCAGCATAGTGACTGTGATACAAAAATGGATCACATCGTACACTTCTCCACCAATAGTGTCCAAGCTACAAAGTTCCCACTAGAAAACCAATTCGAGTGACCAAAGTACTCAGCTGACAGAAAAAGTAATCTCTCAACAGTCCAGATACTTTGGTATTATGCTATGGTCACTGCATTTTTCTTCTGAAGGCATGTATGTGAATCTAAAGGTACAGGACAGTCATTTTGAATGAGGAATATTGCATTAATGATGGCTAAAGTCTACCACTTACCTACCTACCTCGTCTGGAATCGAACCTATGTGCTCCTGTCTATCAGAAAAACCGCCTAACCGCTATGTTAAAGCGTGATAACTCGGTAAACCAGTATGTACGCGAATACATAGCACGGAGTCGAGTGGATTGGAACACATCACATGTCTTCAGGCACACTCCATTTGTCAAGGGTCTATGTTCACCTCGCCCTTGGGATCAGTGCAATTTGAAGAAGCCATTTACTAGGCAGAAAAAACCATTATGGATAGAATTGCCGTATGGATGGTTCTTTTCTGCTTAAAACTGTCCAATGACTGTTACGTAGACTACTCTTGAGTGTAGAATGACAGAATGAGTGTGCAGAGTTATTAGCTAGGGCCTGCATAAAAAACAATGGATAGCCCTAGATAAAACAATAGTAGGAAAAGTGAAACTTGTTCTTTGAAATTCAAACAAATCTGCAATAAAATTGAAGATCTTACTCGTAATTAGAAACAGATATAGATACTCAATAGCCCTAAGATCAATGAATAGGCATAATAATAAGCTAGGTCATGTAGTAGAAACTAGAACATCTACACCTATATACTTTATACCTAATCTATGACTTGCAGGTGTAGGTCATAAGATGATGGATTTGGATAACTTCAAGTTATAGAAATAATAGTGCTTATTTATTTCTTAGAAATATTATTTACTAAAAATGATTTTGGGTGAGTAAAAACACTTGGCTTAATGTTTTACGTATATTTTTATTAAATTACAGATGGATCCATACGACTCAAATGTGTATCTCTCTCCCCCTCTCCACAGAAAAACAAAGAGTTTGCCTTAACCATAGAACCGTATTCATATGGCCCCATAAAAAGTGCTCGTAAAAATATTATGATGGGATATAATGTTTTTGGAGTAGGTACTACCTACCTATCTATCTTATACCTACACTGGAAGGTAAATAGATATTACCTCTGTACATAACAGGTAGGTAAGTGTACCTATGTAGGTAATGTGTGTCTGTGTCATAACCTGAAAGTTTTTTAGGAGTCAAGGATTTTATTTTATAGGTTTCAAGCCCCCCCCCCAGCCAGTAACCATTTCATTTTTTTTTTTTTTCTCTCTTTTTTCTGTGGTCAAGCAGGATCTTTGAGATTTGTATGATATATCACCAGCATTGTTTCAATTATTTGTGTTTGTCTAGTCAAGCCTATGTAGGTACAATTTACATACGAGTATAGAATTGACAATATTTGACCAGAATATATAAATAAGTCAAGTTCTATTTTTGTCACAAAAGCTAAACGCAAAAAAGTCCTATCTAGGTATTATTTTGTACAAAACACCCTTGACCTTTGTACGCTAAGTATACCTACAGACCTACTACATAATATACCATTGCATCATGTAGAGATATCCTCCTATGCTTTCTCTCTCTCTCTCTCTCTCTCTCTCTCTCTCTCTCTCTCTCTCTCTCTCTCTCATATGGAGATAGTCCCCTGCTCTCTCTCTCTCTCTCTCTCTCTCTCTCTCTCTCTCTCTCTCTCTCTCTCTCTCTCTCTCTCACTTTAAGCTGGCTTTCAATTAATAAAAAAAAAAACAATCTGGTATGAACATCACACGATGGTCCTTATCCTATTGAATGATGCTTATTTGTTTGTTCTTCTACCCTACCCTACCCTAATTTTTAAAATATCTCTAAACGTTTAGTCGGTATAGCTGAAAACCGCAAAAGTTTTTTTCGCACTAAAAACTGACCATCGAAAATTTGACCCGATTACATTATTTCCTTCCCATAGGATAAGGAAAGTAAAAAGCTTGAGTTTATAAAACCAAGGGAAAGTTGGTTCTATTCAAAAATATGACTTATGGTACAAAAAATGTTAAAGTCTCGTGTCGATGTCGACACTCGACCTCGACCTTGCTATACTGAGGCTATGAACCGGGAAATAATCTATAACACATTGGAATTATAAAATAGTGAGAAGTTATACAATACATGATGTTTTACCCCTCGGACGCCCAACAGACGGAGGGTAAAAAGTCAGTCACACTATTGTAAAATCTGGTGTGAACATCACACGACTTTCCTAATCCTATTGAATGAAGCTTATTTGGGTGTTCTAACGTACATTTTACAATACCTATCTCTATCCGTTTAGTCAGTCTAACTGAAAAACCGCCAAAAAGCGGTCAAAATAACGCCAACCACACCACCTATCTTTATCAAAAGCTTCGTGTTGCATTCTTGTCGCATTTGTGGACTAGGTACATACCAAATTTCAAGTCTCTAGCTCTTACCATTACCGAGATATTATTGATTTATACCGAAAACCACCAAAAAGCGATAAATACCAGCTGCATACCAAATTTCAAGTCTCGGAAGATGAAGAAGAAGAACACAAGGACCAGGAAAGAGGAAGAACACAAAACACACAGGGAATGAGAGAGCTGAAGAAGAAGAAGAAGAAGAAGTAAAAGACAATGGTGAAGAAGAAGAAAAAGGAAAAGAAGAAGAAGGAGAAGAGGAAGAACAATCAGAAGAGCGAGAGGAAGAAGAAGACAAGGAAGAGGGAGTAGAGAGAAGAAGAATAATAAGAAGAAAAGAATGCTCGTTTGCTCGTAGCAAAAGAATACGAGTAGAAACTGCTAAATCTCAATAATGTGGAGAAAGCAAGAACAAGAACAAACCTCGCGCGTGAACGCGTGATAACAAACCCCCCGAGAAAAAACACATTCCGAGGAAATGTCATGAAATTTAATAAAACTATAAGATGAAAATAGGATGAGAAAGAGGAGGAGGTGGAGAAGAAGGAGGAGGAGAAGGAGAAGGAGGAGGATGAGAAGGAGAAGGATGTGGAGGAGGAGGTGGAGAAGTAGAATAACAGAAAAAGAGGAGGAAGAACAAAATTGGAAACTGAGGAACAGGAGGAATAGAAAGAAAGGAAGAGGGAAAAATGGGGAAGAAAGATAAGAAGGAAAAGAAGAACGAAAAGAAATAGGGAAGAGAAGGAGAGACAAAAGGAAAAGGAGGATGATACGAAGATAAAGACGAAGAATACAAGAGGGAGATGAGAATTAAAAGAAGAAAAAAAGGAGACTCCGAACAAAGGAGAAGGAAGAAAACAAGAAGAAAAATAAAGAAGATGGAGAAGGATGCTAAGAAGAAAAAGAATAAGCAACAAAGAATACAAGAAGGAGGAAGAGAAAAATAGCAGGAGATACAGAAAGAAAGGAAAGAAAGAGGAGTGAAAGAAAGAAAATTAGGATAGGAAGACAAACAGGAGAAAGGATGAGGAAAAGAAAGAAGAAAAAGAAGAAGGAGAAAAAGAAAGGGATAGTATACGTACAAAAAAAGAAGAAAAGTAACAATAAGAAGAGGAGATAGGAAATTTTCCGAGGGAAAATTGAAAACAATGCGGGTAGAATATTCAGAGATGTGTTATATATTAATATCTGTCTGTTATAGGTATGTTGTATAAAACACCAGAGATATGGTGATACTTCAGCGTTTAGGAATCAAACTTGCCCAAAAAACATTTCACAAATTTACAGGCTTGTTGGAATTAAAAAAATAAAATAAAATAAAAGTGAATATTCCGTGATTCCCGCCAGGCTCGGATTTTATCCCAAACAGATAAAGTTCGTTCTCGGAACGACTGGCTTTCCCCTATCCTGCCCTCCTTCTCTCTCCGCTTTCGCGACGATATGACCTTATTAGTTAAAAGTTCCCTCTGATTATTTATTATTTTTGACGATCTTTACGAAAAAAATACATTTGGACAGTTATATTTTTCATGAGAATCACCAATTCGTTGCTAGGGACAACCGCAGAAACAAATTCAATGCACTGGTCGAAGATCTCAGAACGATTGAGGGCCGAAATTTTTGGAAAGGAACTTGGCCTTATTTTTTACATTTATGTTTTTGGTGGGTACCCTATACCTCTGACCGTTCTCAAGATATTTTGATCACAGACAGACACACACACACACACCCACGGAAGATTTAGGCTCTAGGGACCTCAAAACGTGTTTTGGCACTAAAAACTGACCGTCGAAAATTTGACCCGATTACATTACTTTCCTTCCTATAGGTATAGGTTAAGGAAAGTAATACTTTCATTACTAGTATAGCTCCGCTATACTGTAGTAATAGAAAGTAAAAAAGGTACATAGTGTCCCCACCATAAAATAAAACGGACGTTTCAAATATTTTCCTCATTAAAATAAAAATAAATAATAATAATAACAAAAACGACACTAGCTTACTTACCTATGACCGTCACGTAACTGGAAGTCATTTCATTTCGAACAAAAAATGGTAAAATGGCGTTTCAAAAAAGAAGAGAAAAAAAAAGTAAAAAATCTGGTGTGAACATCACACGACTTTCTATTACATTTGCGAAACACGTATTTGAAAAAAAAAAAAATGAAAATTTTTCTAAGTCCCGAGCCTGAGCCGCCTAGGGCGGCCGATTTTTGGTCGAAAATTTCCTATTTTAAAATACTCCCCATGTAATGAGGAATCATTAAAAAGTGTCCAAAAATTGAACTTTTTTTTTTTGAAAATTTTTCCAAGTCCAAAATCGACCGCCT
>NW_007379134.1:42682-66368 GCF_000475195.1 Diaphorina citri | reverse complement strand
CCCCCCCCCCCCCAAAAAAAAACACTTTAAATTAGTAATAGAAAGTAAACAATGTTTGATAGAGGTTTGAAATCCTAAGGTTTTATTGTCCCGAAAACGAAGAGATAAGGAAGACGGGATAGGAAAAGCCAGCCGTTCCGAGAACGAACCTGATAAGGTTTGTTCTCGGTTCCGCCCCGGGCGGGAATAGAACCCGCGACCTAGCGCTTACGAGGGAGAGGCGCTATCTTCCAAGGTAACTAGGCCGACTGCAAATATTTTTGTGATAAGTGGGACCATTACTTTTTTTAAATTTGGATTTTTCGCAACATTTTACACGGGATTTGAATTCTATTTCAATTTCTATTCTATTCTAGGGGAAAGTGGAGCGTCGAATGCAGGTCTAGACATAGACTTCAGTATTCAAGTGCTGTCGAGCGGTAGTTGGCCGTTCCAGAACTCTATCAATTTCTCTCTACCCATGGAGCTGGAGAAGTGTGTGCACAAGTTCACCAGCTTCTACTCCGGCCGACACAGCGGACGAAAGCTCAACTGGCTCTACCAGATGTCTAAAGGTGAGTGAAACAGTCAAAATCCTCTCCTTTAGGTGTTGGTTGTACACAGGGCTCGACGAAAGCTCAACTGGCTCTACCAGATGTCTAAAGGTGAGTGAAACAGTCAAAATCCTCTCCTTTAGGTGTTGGTTATACACAGGGCCGGACAAGATTAGGCTATGCTACAAGGGGTCGAGTGGATTGGAACACATCACATGCCTTCAGGCACATTCCATTTGTCAAAGGTCTAGGTTTTCCTTGCCCTTGGAATCAATTTAATTTGAAGAATCCATTTACTGATGAAATTTGTAAATATGAGAAATGGTTTTTTTTTTTTTCAAAGTTTAAAAAAATCCAATTTTTCGTTTGTTTTCCATTTTTCAAGCCTACACATTTGCATAAACACCACCTCCTATATTATCACTCATATCAAGAGGTTTGAGGGCACGGTAACAACAAAAAGCACTTTAAATTAGTAATAGAAAGTAAACAATGTTTGATAGAGGTTTGAACTGTAAATCCTAAGGTCTTATTGTCCCGAAAACTAAGAGATAAGGAAGACGGGATAGGAAAAGCCAGCCGTTCCGAGAACGAACCTGATAAGGTGATAAGGTTTGTTCTCGGATCCGCCCCGGGCGGGAATAGAACCCGCGACCTAGCGCTTACGAGGGAGAGGCGTTATCTTCCAAGGTAACTAGGCCGACTGCAAATATTTTTGTGATAAGTGGGACCATTACTTTTTTTTAAATTTGGATTTTTCGCAACATTTTACACGGGATTTGAATTCTATTTCAATATCTATTCTATTCTAGGGGAAAGTGGAGCGTCGAATGCAGGTCTAGACATAGACTTCAGTATTCAAGTGTACATTGAGGATAAAATTCCATACCTCGGCTGGGATTGAACCCACGCCCTCCTGTTTACCAGACGAGCGCCTTGACCACTACACCACCGGGGCAGGTAATATCTACAATTCTGCATTTTAATTCTCCTTCATTATTTCTATTCTTGTCTATTATTATTTCTATTCTATTCTAGGGGAAAGTGGAGCGTCGAATGCAGGTCTAGACATAGACTTCAGTATTCAAGTGCTGTCCAGCGGTAGTTGGCCGTTCCAGAACTCTATCAATTTCTCTCTACCCATGGAGCTGGAGAAGTGTGTGCACAAGTTCACCAGCTTCTACTCCGGCCGACACAGCGGGCGAAAGCTCAACTGGCTCTACCAGATGTCTAAAGGTGAGTGAAACAGTCAAAATCCTCTCCTTTAGGTGTTGGTTATACACAGGGCTGTGGAGAGGTTTTGTGAATAGTCAACCTGTTTCACCGAACAGACAACTTAGGATATGTATGTATGTTTGTTTTTTGTTAGTTTTTTTTTTCCTTCCTATTTAATTTTAATCTTGATATTTTCATCTGCCCAGGTATTTACGAGATCTATCAGCTAGCGCTCGTCACGTGGCGTGACCAGCTGTTCAAGCATCTCAACAAGCAAGTCACCAACCACAGGGCTCGACAAGGTTAGGCTATGCTACAAGGGGTCGAGTGGATTGGAACACATCACATGCCTTCAGGCACATTCCATTTGTCCAGGGTCTAGGTTTTCCTTGCCCTTGGGATCAATTTAATTTGAAGAATCCATTTACTGGTGAAATTTATAAATATGAGAAATAGTGTTTTTTTTTCAAAGTTTAAAAAATCCAATTTTTCGTTTGTTTTCCATTTTTCAAGCCTACACATTTGGATAAACACCACCTCTTATATGATACGAGACTTGTCAGTGGAGTGATCAATTGCTATGTAGAATTAGGTGAGTCAAAATGATGAATTTCCATGCAGAAGAACCCGGGTTCCCATTCTCACCATTGGCAAAAAATTGTACTTATATTTTGATTGCAAATATTTCAATCGAGCGAGAGCGAAACGGAGAGTCTATCAATACGAGACTTGTCAGTGGAGTGATCAATTGCTATGTAGAATTAGGTGAGTCAAAATGAATAATTTCCATGCAGAAGAACCCGGGTTCGGTTCCCACCATTGGCAAAAAATCCGAAACGAGAAGAAGGATCTAGCCGCCGTTCCGTTCCGAGAACGAACCTTATCTGTTTAGGACTTGGGATTAAATTCGCTCCAAAGCCCTTGAAATATTTACAATTGAAAAACGAGTGCAAATCTTTGTCGATGGTGGGATTTGAACCCTGAACCTTCTGCATGGCAATCAAGCGCGTTACCACAGGCCTAACTTTGTTTATTCTACTCAAATCCAAACTCCTGTATTGTGACGACCATGAATCCTCTCTGAGAGAATCCAGCAGTGTGGGAATCTATACCGGATACAAGAATAAGAAACTCAAGGTATGTTAGTAGAATAGAATAGAATATCTTGTTTATTCTACTCAAATCCAAACTCCTGTATTGTGACGACCATGAATCCTCTCTGAGAGAATCCAGCAGTGTGGGAATCTATACCGGATACAAGAATAAGAAACTCAAGGTATGTTAGTAGAATAGAATAGAATATCTTGTTTATTCTACTCAAATCCAAACTCCTGTATTGTGACGACCATGAATCCTCTCTGAGAGAATCCAGCAGTGTGGGAATCTATACCGGATACAAGAATAAGAAACTCAAGGTATGTTAGTAGAATAGAATAGAATATCTTGTTTATTCTACTCAAATCCAAACTCCTGTATTGTGACGACCATGAATCCTCTCTGAGAGAATCCAGCAGTGTGGGAATCTATACCGGATACAAGAATAAGAAACTCAAGGTATGTTAGTAGAATAGAATAGAATATCTTGTTTATTCTACTCAAATCCAAACTCCTGTATTGTGACGACCATGAATCCTCTCTGAGAGAATCCAGCAGTGTGGGAATCTATACCGGATACAAGAATAAGAAACTCAAGGTATGTTAGTAGAATAGAATAGAATATCTTGTTTATTCTACTCAAATCCAAACTCCTGTATTGTGACGACCATGAATCCTCTCTGAGAGAATCCAGCAGTGTGGGAATCTATACCGGATACAAGAATAAGAAACTCAAGGTATGTTAGTAGAATAGAATAGAATATCTTGTTTATTCTACTCAAATCCAAACTCCTGTATTGTGACGACCATGAATCCTCTCTGAGAGAATCCAGCAGTGTGGGAATCTATACCGGATACAAGAATAAGAAACTCAAGGTATGTTAGTAGAATAGAATAGAATATCTTGTTTATTCTACTCAAATCCAAACTCCTGTATTGTGACGACCATGAGTCCTCGGCCACAAGTGATTGTCCTTAAAAGAAGACCCTAATCCTTCCAACACGTTGAATACGTACGACTTTTTCAAGTACACGAAAATACAGAAAGGAGGAAAGATAAAAGAAGGGTATGATCAAAATGAAAATGAGTTTTATTTCGCAGGCGAATGAACATATTAATGAAAAAGAAATAACCAAAATGAAATCATCTTGTTTTGTGTTGACAGGTGAATATCAACATCCCCATGAAGACGGAGCTGAAGTTAGAGCAAGAGACCACTCACAAACACATAGAAGAAGATAGGAAGCTACTCATTCAGGCCGCTATTGTTAGAATTATGAAAATGAGGAAAACACTGCAGGTAAGTGTCTTTCTTTTTCTTCGCCTTTTACCGTGTTCAGACGGGGTCGACGTTTTTCGTCAGCCTCTCAATCAGCCCTAACAAGGGTGATTGCCTCGGGCTGACATTTGGTTTTGGCTTCAAATTTTTACGAGTGGATGCCCTTCGCACTCAACCTTTGCTATTTCTTTAGCAAGGGAAATTCAGAGTGGTATACTTCCTGTTTAAAGTCCCCCAGTCAGACTAATCGAAATTGTCTGTATAAAGATGTTCGTTTTATATGATTTTTTAGCTTAAAGTCTTAAACTATTGCTTATTTGTTCTCTCTTCACAGCACCAGCAACTTGTAGCCGAGGTTCTCAATCAGATCAGTCTCAGGTTCAAACCCCGTGTGCATGTTATCAAGAAGTGTATTGATATTCTCATCGAGAAGGAATACCTAGAGCGGACAGAAACACACAAAGACATGTACCACTATTTGGCGTAAACCCCTCGTCCTCTCCGCGTGTGTTTAGTGAGAATGGTGTACATACGTGTGTAAGTAAAACTAGTCTTCTTCTTCTTCTTCTTCTCCTCCTCCTCCTTCTCCTCCTCCTTTTTCTTCTCCTCCTTCTCCTCCTCCTCCTTCTTCTTCTCCTCCTCCTCCTCCGATAAAACCTCTTGAGCTTTACATAGGAAGCAGTAGGCAGCGGTCGCACAGCTCGGCAGCGCTGCCGGGTCGCGCTGCCCGGCAGCTAGGATCGGAACGCCACCTTTAGTCCCAAATAATCTTTTTTACGTTCCTTATTTTTTAACCTTTACCGATAAAACCTTATGAGCTTTATTGATGTTTTGATTTCGTTTCGTTTTCAGATTGTGTTGTTATGCAAGGCAGCCCCCGGTGAAAACTCGGGATATTTTAGCCGGAACCGTTTTTTCAACATGACGTGAGAAGGATTTTCATGGCGATTGCGTGGTTTCAAAATGGCGGCCACTCGCGGAATTCATTCGATAGAAACAAATGAGATATCGGTCGTATGTAATCAATACCGGAGTGCTAAGGGTTAGGTGTTAGGTGGTAGAAAATACCTGAGGTATTAACTTCACCTTGCGATTGCGTGGTTTCAAAATGGCGGCCACTCGCGGAATTCATTCGATAGAAACAAATGAGATATCGGTCGTATGTAATCAATACCGGAGCGCTAAGGGTTTGGTGGTAGAAAATACCTGAGGTATTAACTTCACCTTGTGGATAACTTACTCAAAGGAGTTTGTTTGTCTGCGGTTTTCCGTTTTGAGAGCTTCAATGAATTCGAAATGCATTCAGTCAAATGGAGGGTACCTATAACCCTCGTTGTTCAGGAAGAAAAGAAAATAAACCTTAGCAGTTAATAAACAAACAGACAGACGGACGTTGTTTGTCTGCAGTTTTCCGTTTTTAGAGCTTCAATGAATTCGAAATGCATTCAGTCAAACGGAGGGTATAACCCCCGTTGTTCAGGGAGAAAAGAAAATAAACCTTAGCAGTTAATAAACAAACAGACAGACGGACAAACACAAAAGCCAAGTTCATGATTTTTATTCCCAATGAATTTTCAAGAGACTTTTCTTACATGACTCTTAAATGTGCACGTTTCCCCCCTCCTCCCCCTTGAACTTCGAAAAAGAAATGGTATCTCTTTAAGGCTGAATTCAGTCCTTTGCCGTTGACACAACCTAATAAAATTACATACTTAAATATTATTAAAAACGTCCTTTGGAATAGAACATACCCTACTTATACTGCCAGAATGAGACTAGAAAGTCCCTTACTCTCGCAGTCTAAACAAGGTCCTATGTATTTGGTACCAAAAATAAGGAGAAGAAGACATAAATTCTATATCGAAGGAAAATAATAAATAGTTTAACCGAAAAAAAAAAGAAGTTAAAAAACTCCGTGATGGAATCTAGCTTCCCTCCCTTTTATAAACTTTCTTGAGGTATAACCTCTCCCCCTCTATCACTATTGTACATAACCTCCTCTCGATTTCATTTACAGCCATGACCTCAATCTGGGTGTAACTCTCGGTTTAAGCAATCTGATTGGCTAACATTTTTGAAATCAACCAATCAGGTTGATTTATCCAAGAGAAACCGAAAACTCAGATTGTGGCCTCGGCTATTGGTGATGTTCATAATCGATTTTTTTCTCGATTGATTTTCAAAATCGATCTTTTTCTAGATCTAGATTGATTTTGAAAAATTGATTTTTTTCTCTCGATATTTATCGATTATTGAAATTTCGATTGTGCACCTCACTATTCGATTAACTTTCATTTAAAAAAAAGAATGAGACTAGAAAGTCCCTTACTCTCGCAGTCTAAACAAGGTCCTATGTATTTGGTACCAAAAATAAGGAGAAGAAGACATAAATCCTATACCGAAGGAAAATAATAAATAGTTTAACCGAAAAAAAAAGAAGTTAAAAAACTCCGTGATGGAATCTAGCTTCCCTCCCTTTTATAAACTTTCTTGAGGTATAACCTCTCCCCCCTCTATCACTATTGTACATAACCTCCTCTCGATTTCATTTACAGCCATGACCTCAACCTGGGTCTAACTCTCGGTTTAAGCAATCTGATTGGCTAACATTTTTGAAATCAACCAATCAGGTTGGTTTATCCAAGAGAAACCGAAAACTCAGATTGTGGCCTCGGCTATTGGTGATGTTCATAATCGATTTTTTTCTCGATTGATTTTCAAAATCGATCTTTTTCTTGATTGATTTTCAAAATCGATTTTTTCTAGATTGATTTAAAAAATCGATCTTTTTCTAGATCTAGATTGATTTTAAAAAATTGATTTTTTTTTTCTCGATCTTTTATTATTATTGAAATTTCGATTGTGCACCTCACTATTCGATTAACTTTCATTTAAAAAAACCGAACGTTTCATTTTCTCCTTAGGTATAATTTTGTATTTTTGACATTGGATATAATAAAAAAACAAAAAACTCTAATTATTATAAATAAACTTAGTAATTTTCAATCTATTATTTACCTATTGTAAAAAAAAAAACAAAGTTTAAGTTAATTATGTTTTTAAAAAAGATACAAATAAATAAATGGAAAATTTTATTTATAAAAAAGTGCTCTTTTTCTTTAGTCTTATCTGGGCTGGAACGTCCACCGCTTACTAGAGTGGACCTTCAAACCCTAACGAATTGAGTCACTTCGTCTAATTACAAAATAGTAGTTAAAAAAGAAAAAATAAAACTTCTGTGACACTTGATTACGTCGCCAAGGCCTTCAAGGAACAGATCTGTGCTATTTTTTTTTCTGAATTTTTTCCCCCGCCTTTCTTCCAGAAGCTTTCAAATTGCCGTTACCAGAGTGACCAAAAAAAAAGTCGATTTTTGCACCATCAAAAAACCGGTAGAAAAATTAGACATACGAAAAAAAAAAAAAAAACTTCCAGATAAAAGCAAAGGACATAACGGATATTTTCAAATAAAAAAAATACACACAATTTCAAACGTATCATGGAAATATACAATGCCGAAAAAAGGTCTGTCTATTTTCTGAAGAAGCCTTCAGTTGAAAAAGGCTCTTGTTTCAAAGGCCGTAACTCTATCGATAAAAAAAAAAAAAAAATATAAAATAGTTTTCTTTCATCCCATATAGAAAAGAAGTCGATTGGATAAAATTTAATTTTGTGATTTTTCAAAGACTTTGCGTGGACGTTTCCATCTGTAAGTTTATTCACTCTCTCTAATGTTTCGTTTTTCTTTACTCCAATCTGAAGTTTTTTTTTGCCTGCCTTGTAAGCGCTATTTCGAGGGGTTGAATACCGACCGCGGCAAAGTTTTTCCTATACGGATAAGGTTGGTTCTCGGAACGGCTGGCTTTCTCCTATCATGTCTTCCTTCTCTCTTTAATTTCGGGATGATAAGACCTCAGTAGTTCCCTTTAGTACCTTTTATTTTTTAATCTCTCCCCCCCCCCTCCCTGTTCTTTGGCATATAAATAAAGGAGTGTTAACTGAAAACAAAGCTAGATCAATGTGAAATTCCAACTAAAATTAAAATTATGGTTTTACTCGTAAATTTAAAGTTAAAATTATATTTCCTATGAAACTAGGTGTCAATAAAACGATCTATTTAAATGTAAATAAAAATATTCAAAACCAGTGGCGTGTAACATGGAATCTAGGAAAGCACCTCTTCCTTCTTCCTAACGAAGATAAAGTGTTCTATGGAAAACTATGGATAAATCATTCCAGTCATTATTTTCAGTGCTATCAGTATTGAAAGACTGTCCTACGGAGTTCTTCGAAAAAAAAAGTAATAAAAAACAAATAAAGGAATTTACAGTCAAATTTGTCTAATGGGGAATCCAAGGGACTGGTAATTTTTTCCCCGTTCATCCAGATTTCCCAATTACAAATGAGGGGGCCACGATTTTTTTTCTTCCTACCGAAGATAAAGTGTTCTATGGAAAACTATGGATAAATCATTCCAGTCATTATTTTCAGTGCTATCAGTATTGAAAGACTTTCCTACGGAGTTCTTCGAAAAAAAAGTAATAAAAAACAATAAAGGAATTTACAGTCAAATCTGTCTAATGGGGAATCCAAAGGACTGGTAATTTTTTCCCGTTCATCCAGGTTTTCTATTTATTTTTAAAAAAAAAGAAAGGAAGGAATTTTACATTCTTCCTCGCAAAAAAAGAAAAAAGAGAAAATACCTATGGACTTGCTTCAAATGCAAACTTTAAACATACATCTAAAAGTATATAAAAACTTACTTAAATAAATAAATTCTTATGTACAACATACATTATATTTCTATATCACAAGAAACAAAACAACATATTTTATGCTTAGATATCTTAGATTTTTATCTGTCTTTTATCAAGCGTGCCGGGAGGCGCGCGACCGTCAAGAGTTCGAAGCGTCGCACTGCCCGGCCTATATTAACGCGAAATAGAGTTTTATGGGTTTTCGGCTATTTTTAAAAAGCTATTCTCCATTCACCAAAAATCTGGTGTGAACATCACACGACTTTCCTTATCCTATTGAATGATCCTTATTTGGGTGTTCTTCTACCCTAACTTTTACAATATTAGTCGGTATAGCTGAGGCCTCATCCTCAGGACAGACAGACACACGGACCAATGGCTGAAACTTTGGTTTTAGGCTCTAGGGAACTCAAAACCAGTTTTAGCACTAAAAACTCACCATCGAAAATTTGACCCGATTACATTAATTTCCTTCCTATAGGATAAGGAAAGTAAAAAGCTAGACGCCTCCTCACATTAAATTCAACTAGCAACACGCGATTGACCAGATAGTCACCTATCTGGATACCAACCACGCGGAACATAACTTCAGTTCAGTGAACCATTGGGAAATGGTACATTCAACGGGGGCCACAAAGCGACTTTACACTCGGTTTAGCCAGCCTAGTTAGCTTAGTTGTTAGTGCGTCTGCCCTGTAAGCGCTAGGCCGCGGGTTCGATTCCCGCCCGGGGCGGATTTTATCCTGATGGGATAATGTTCGTTCTCGGAACGGCTGGCTTTCTCCTATCCTGTCTTCCTTCTCTCTCCGATTTCGGGACGATAAGACCCTAGAGTTACAGTTCCCTCTGTCAAACCTCTTAAAAAAAAAAAAAAAAAAAAAAAAAAAAAAAAAAAAAAAAAAAAACAAAAAAACAAAACTCTTTTTCTTTACTAAATTTTTCGCTGTCACAGTCCAACCAAATTTTGTTTCGCAAATTTTCTTTGGCAGTTAGTTGCTCTCTAACTTTTTACGGTACTTTTTACTCCAATTATTTTTTTACTTAAATTACTTTCCGCTTATTTTTTTCCAAACTAAAATTTTTCTTTCATTTAATTTTTCGTTGGTAGTTTCGAGCAGCTGTGCATCAACTACGCCAACGAACACCTGCAGTACTACTTCAACCAGCACGTGTTTCAATACGAACAGGAAGAATACAACAAGGAGGGTATTCGTTGGCGCCATATTGAATTCTCGGACAATACGCTGTGTCTGCAGCTGGTCGAGGGGAAACCCAATGGTCTCCTGTGTGTTCTGGATGATCAAGCCAAGTAAGTTTTGAATAGAATAGAATAGAATAGAATAAGGAGGGAATTCGTTGGCGCCATATTGAATTCTCGGACAATACGCTGTGTCTGCAGCTGGTCGAGGGGAAACCCAATGGTCTCCTGTGTGTTCTGGATGATCAAGCCAAGTAAGTTTTGAATAGAATAGAATAGAATAGAATAAGGAGGGAATTCGTTGGCGCCATATTGAATTCTCGGACAATACGCTGTGTCTGCAGCTGGTCGAGGGGAAACCCAATGGTCTCCTGTGTGTTCTGGATGATCAAGCCAAGTAAGTTTTGAATAGAATAGAATAGAATAGAATAAGGAGGGAATTCGTTGGCGCCATATTGAATTCTCGGACAATACGCTGTGTCTGCAGCTGGTCGAGGGGAAACCCAATGGTCTCCTGTGTGTTCTGGATGATCAAGCCAAGTAAGTTTTGAATAGAATAGAATAGAATAGAATAAGGAGGGAATTCGTTGGCGCCATATTGAATTCTCGGACAATACGCTGTGTCTGCAGCTGGTCGAGGGGAAACCCAATGGTCTCCTGTGTGTTCTGGATGATCAAGCCAAGTAAGTTTTGAATAGAATAGAATAGAATAGAATAAGGAGGGAATTCGTTGGCGCCATATTGAATTCTCGGACAATACGCTGTGTCTGCAGCTGGTCGAGGGGAAACCCAATGGTCTCCTGTGTGTCCAGCGGTAGTTGGCCGTTCCAGAACTCTATCAATTTCTCTCTACCCATGGAGCTGGAGAAGTGTGTGCACAAGTTCACCAGCTTCTACTCCGGCCGACACAGCGGACGAAAGCTCAACTGGCTCTACCAGATGTCTAAAGGTGAGTGAAACAGTCAAAATCCTCTCCTTTAGGTGTTGGTTGTACACAGGGCTCGACAAGGTTAGGCTATGCTACAAGGGGTCGAGTGGATTGGAACACATCACATGCCTTCAGGCACATTCCATTTGTCCAGGGTCTAGGTTTTCCTTGCCCTTGGGATCAATTTACTTTGAAGAATCCAGTTACTGATGAAATTTGTAAATATGAGAAATAGTTTTTTTTTTTTTTTCAAAGTTTAAAGAAATCCCATTTTTCGTTCGTTTTCCATTTTTCAAGCCTACACATTTGCATAAACACCACCTCTTATATGATCACTCATATCAAGAGGTTTGAGGGAACTGTAACAATAGAAGTCTTATAGTCCTGAAACCGAAACGAGAAGAAGGATAGGATATCAGAAAGCTAGCCGCCGTTCCGTTCCGAGAACGAACCTTATCTGTTTAGGACTTGGGATTAAATTCCCTCCGAAGCCCTTGAAATATTTGCAATTGAAAAACGAGTGCAAATCTTTGTCGATGGTGGGATTTGAACCCTGAACCTTCTGCATGGCAATCAAGCGAAATATTTGCAATTGAAAAACGAGCACTTTTCCAATACCAAAGAAGGTGACAAGTGCCAGGGTAGGAGCTGCCAGGGAAAACACGAGTAAGTGTTTCCGGATTCGTTTCCTATCTACACCTTCATGGAGGAGGAATGTGACCAAACCAAACGCTGCTGGAGCCTGTTGAGAAAATAGTTATTGTGATTATAGTTCCATGTAGGAAGTCGCGGGTTTGATACCCACCATTGATTTAAAAAAAAAAAAAAAAATGCATTTTTATTTTGATTGCAAATATATAGTACCTATATGTTTACGACTTTGTTTCCTATATACACCTTCATGTAGGAGGAATGTGACCAAACCAAACGCTGCAGGAGCCTGCTGAAGAGAAAAATGGGATTTTAATAGTATTTGCATACAGAAAATCCCGGGTTCGATACCCGCCGTTGTTAAAAAAACCCTCTTATTTCGATTGCAAATAGTGTATTTTTACGACTTTGTTGTGTAGATAGGAATCTCCTACATAGATTCCTATTTACACGTTCATGTAGGAGGATGTGACCAGACCAAATTCTGCGGGAGCCTGTTGAGGGGAAAACTTAATTGTGTCAAGGAAGAAGGTTGGTTGGAAGATCTCCCCTATGGTTAGGTAGTAGAGCTCCCTCAGGAGAAACTTGCCATAATCCCATGAATTATATTGCTTTTTTTTTTTATGAAACACTTATTTCATTTAGACTGCACGTACGACTAAAGAGTCTCTTTTTGTCAGCAGTTCCAAGAAAGGAGACATTTTTCAAATACAGGAGAAAGAGAAATCCTCGTTTATTGGAATTGCTGACATGATGTTTCGTGGATTCGTGTAAGCTTAACCCATCCTTTGGCACATTCGCCCCTACACCACAAATGATGTTTACAAATTTATATGTATTTATTTTGTATTTATATGTATATACTTTTTGTTACCATCTGTAAATAAAGTTTGATCCAATTGTGTAATAATAATAATCAGTTGCGCTTACTTGGGTGATGTTTCAAAGCCATAGAGCAGGAAAAATGAATGTTTGAGGAAGTCCATACCTTGGCTAGGATTGAACCCACGCCACGCCCTCCTGATTACCCGGCGAGCGACCACTACGCCACCGAGGCAGAAATCAAGTGTTGAAAAATTTTCACTTACTTTTCCAATACCAAAGAAGGTGACAAGTGCCAGGGTAGGAGCTGCCAGGGAAAACACGAGTAAGTGTTTCCGGATTCGTTTCCTATCAACACCTTCATGGAGGAGGAATGTGACCAAACCAAACGCTGCGGGAGCCTGTTGAGAAAATAGTTATTGTCATTATCTGATTACAGTTCCATGTAGGAAGTCGCGGGTTTGATACCCGCCATTGATTAAAAAAAAAATGCACTTTTATTTTGTTTCGTAGATTCGTGTAAGCTTAACCCATCCTTTGGGACATTCGCCCCTACACCACAAATGATGTTTACAAATAAAATACTTTCAAACCTGTGTTCCTCAATTAAAATACATTATGCTAAATTTTTACGACCTGACTTGGACTCGAACCCCGAACCTCGTACTCACCTTGTGCAGCATAATAGCAATGAACACAATCATCTCCACATCAGTATGTGTGGTGGTAGCTGCCGCTCCTAATGCTACGCCATCTACAGCCGAGTGAACAACCAGGCCAAGTGTGGCTGTGATCTTTGCACTGCTTACTCCGAGACCACTTTCAATATCTGGAGGGAAAAAATAGAATACCATTAACATTCGTGGCCGAGTGGGTATCACACTTGGCTTGCGCGCAAGAGGCCCGGGTTCGATTGCCGGCGGGGCCGAGGTTTTTTTCGGCTCTTTGCTTGGAGTTCAGGGTGCACTCAGCCTCGTGAGGACAATTGAGTAGGTAGCTACTTTAATCAAGTAGCGACCAGTGGCGGCATTACCAGTGTAAAAAGATTTTTGAAATACTTGGAGATTTTTTTCCTCCAAAGGAAATAATAAGACGGATGCACAGTGGGCCTTTGAAAATTGTTTGGAAAAGCGTATTTTTTTTAGATTTGTTTTTCTTTTAAAAGCGCTTTGATATTTTTAGGCATCAGTGTTCAAAGAAAACTGAATAGATTAATTCTCTCTCCTTGAAAAGTAGGGATACAAAAGTAGATACATAAACACACATTCGACCCAAGTGCACATAGTAAGTACGTGAAGATAGTGGGAAGTAATGGATTTGGAGAACTGGAGGACTGGGCAAAGGAAGCACTTTGTACAAGCTTAACCCATCCCTTGGGGCAAATTGCCCCAACACCTAAGCCTCAGAGTGGGCTTTTTGTGTATGAAGCTCTTAGTAATAGAATAGAATAAGAATAGAATAGAATATACCTTGTTTATCCTGCCAGAATGAGACTGAAAAGTCCCTTTACTCCCGCAGTCTAAACAAGGTCTTATATATTTCATAGGTATAGTTTAAACATATGTAGATAAATAAAAAACCTTGTTTAAATATTAAAAAAAAAGGATAGAGGAAAAAAGAGAACAATATTAATCGTAATATGGTCCTCAGATGACCGGAGGGAAAAATACACACATATGAAGGTACCTACCTATTATGTAAGTACCTAGGTACCTATAAGGTATATAAGGTACCAATTTTTATGAAAAACAATACTTTCTCGTTACATATTATGTAGCATAGCTTCGCTACCTATTTGTAATAGAAAGCAAAAAAGGTCACTGCATTAAAAAATATCATAGTATGGGGGGGAATGCATCTATTGAACGTTAAAAAGGTAAAAAAATTGCTAGCAGGATGTGGATTGAATTCACCAAGTCCCGCTTGTACCGTCCTACCATCCCATTCCGATGATACGGGATGACACCCATCCCGATACTAATTAGTACCATTAGAGCTGTAAAAACCGCTGCTATGAAATCGCCGTGTACGGTCATTAAAATAGTGACGATGTTCATTAAACAATAAAGTTCGGGGAACGGGTGGCGCCGAATTGCTGGGCTAAGTTGGGATAACCAGCAGCAACTTCCAAACTCTCCAAAAATGGGTTAAGTTAGCAATTGCTGGGTGGCATGTGCCCCAGTGCCACCTAGTCAATATTCTCATACTGATGCCACCTAGTAGTCAATTTCTCATATTGATGTCTCCGTCAATATTCTCATACTGATGTCTCCATCAATTTCTCATGCTGATGTCTCCGTCAATTTCTCATGTTGATGTCTCCGTCAATTTCTCATGCTGATGTCTCCGCCAATATGTCTGGAATTGAGCCCCGAAATTTCGCGGAACTACATGTTATCCGATAAGCACCGAATTAAGCCTCTAGACCTGTTTTTTGGTAAAAAATGATAAGGCTCAATTTTTTTACAGCTGTTTAATTATTGATTTGGTCAAATTTCGACGACCAATAATAGTCATTATTATAGATTTCGTATATTCTCTCATTGGAGGATGAAATACCCGTCACAAAATATTGGTGGATAAAGTCGTCTCTACATTGTCTTCCCTCAGAGGTAGGTAAAAGTTTCGGACTCAATTCGGGTGCACCCCGGGAGATAGGGAAAGCACAAAAAAAATAAACAAGTATTATTCTTTAAACTCATAAAAGTTCACTTTGTTTTTCATTGTAAAACCTTTATTATTGACTAGGTATATTAGAAGAAAGCGCCGTTCCGAGAACGACACACTTCAGTGAGCCTGTCGGGCAAAACCTGTCATGCAAAACCTTACGTGAGTGTCCGGTCTTTCAGGGTGGACGAGATATCTTGGAGAGATTAATATATTTATTTTCCAATCCATTTTGGACAGCTGTCTCTCGGGAGAGAAATGGCTATCCAGAATGTCCTACGTCAAGCTGTCATGTTAAAGGTCTCACCTGACAATATGTCCCACATTCCTGCCGTCTGAAAAATTCTACAAAAAAGTTTCGTCTGCTAAAACCTTACGTGAGTGCCCGGCCTTTCAGGGTGGACGAGAGAACTTTTAGAGATTGATATTTCCAATCCATTTTAGACAGCTGTCTCTCGGGAGAGAAATGGCTATCCAGAATGTCCTGCGTCAAGCTGTCATGTTAAAGGTCTCACTTGACAATATGTCCCGCAATCCTGCCGTCTGAAAAATTCTACAAAAAAGTTTCGTCTGCTGAAAATGCTGAAATTTCACCAATGGTTATTGAATGGAGTAGAAGAAAATCAGCCGTTCCGAGAACGACACACTGTCGGGCAGAACCTGTCATGCAAAACCTTACGTGAGTGCCCGACCTTTCAGGGTGGACGAGATAACTTTTAGAGATTGATATTTCCAATCCATTTTAGACAGCTGTCTCTTGAGAGAAATGGCTATCCAGAATGTCCTACGTCAAGCTGTCATGTTAAAGGTCTCACTTGACAATATGTCCCACATTCCTGCCGTCTGAAAAATTCTACAAAAAAGTTTCGTCTGCTGAAAATGCTGAAATTTCACCAATGGTGAAGGTCATTCTTGATTTTTGTCCAAAGGTACCTTCGTTGTCTGTGATAATAACATCCTTTTCCCACCACTGAATTTGAGCAACCTTATGCGTGGTTGACATCTGGACGGGTGAACCAATGGTTAAGGTCATTCTTGATTTTTGTCCAAAGGTACCTTCATTGTCTGTGATAATAACACCCTTTTCCCACCACTGAATTTGAGCAACCTTATGCGTGGTTGACATCTGAACGGGGGGCTGTCAGCAACAACACGGGGATATATTTTGTATAAATGCCTGGTATCTATTTGAGTATGCAATACGCAACACAAAGACAATTCTTAGTGGAGATGTCTGGTTTCCCTCCTTATTCCGATTTTATTCTGAGTCCCTTCTTCTATGAAAGCCTTCGATTCTATTCAATTCTATTCTATTCAAGGGGTTATCCATATCTATAAATATGGATAATGTACAGAGCTTCTCAGTTAATAGATTTTCAATAAAGTAACATCGCCTCTTTTGTATACAGGCCATATTTTTATGACCCCTTTACAACCGACAAGATTGATTAGCTTTTGATAAAGAATAGAGAGAGAGAGAGAGAGATAAACTAGAGAGAAAGAAAGTCTGCTTAAAATGCTGAAATTTCACCAATGGTGAAGGTCATTCTTGATTTTTGTCCAAAGGTACCTTCATTGTCTGTGATAATAACAGCCTTTTCCCACCACTGAATTTGAGCAACCGTATGCGTGGTTGACATCTGGACGGGGGACTGTCAGCAACAACACGGGGATATATTATTTTGTATAAATGCCTGGTATCTATTTGAGTATGCAATACGCAACACAAAGACAATTCTTAGTGGAGATGTCTGGTTTCCCTCCTTATTCCGATTTTATTCTGAGTCCCTTCTTCTATGAAAGCCTTCGATTCTATTCTATTCAAGGGGTTATCCATATCTATAAATATGGATAATATACAGAGCTTCTCAGTTAATAGATTTTCAATAAAGTAACATCGCCGCCTCTTTTGTATACAGGCCATATTTTTATGACCGCTTTACAACCTACAAGATTGATTAGCTTTTGATAAAGAATAGAGAGAGAGAGAGAGAGAGAGAGAGAGAGATAAACTAGGGAGAAAGAAAGATATATGATATAGAGGGGAACGAATAAAGGTAAGAGAGATGAGAAAGAGAGAGGGAAAGGAGAGCACAAAGCACAATACTTAAAAGGAAGAAAACAAAAGAGAGAGAGAGAGTAAAGACAGTGAAAAACAGAGATGGATGGGGGAGAGAGAGGAACAAAGAGGAAAAGAGAAGGAAGGAAATAAGAGTTTAAGGGACAATAGAAGGAAGAGAGAGAAAGAAAGTGTGTGAGAGAGAGGGAAAGAGAGAGGGAGAGAGAAGGAAAGAGAGAGAGAGAGGAAGAGAACGAGAGACAGAGAGAGAGAGAGAGTTTGGAATATCCCAGATGCTTCAATCTGTCAAATGCAAAACTGTCCTTTCTCCTCCTATTCCTTCTCCTTCTCATTTTGCTCCTCTTTCTCTTCTTCGTCTTCTCCTCCTTCTTCTTCTTCTCCTACTCTTTTCTTCTTCTTCTTCTTCTTCTTCTCCTTCTTCTTCCTCCTCTTCTTCTTCTTCTTCTCCTCCTTCTTCTTCTTCTCCTTCTCCTTCTTCTTCTTCTTCTTCTCCTACTCTTCTCTTCTTCCTCTCCCCCCTCCTGCTTCTCTTCCTCCTTTTTCTCCCCTTCTTTCTCCTCCTCATTTTCTCCTCTATTCCTTTCTCTGTTTTCCATCATGTTTTTTCTCTTTTCTCTTCTATTCTCTTCACACCTCCAGGTTATAAAGAACATGGTGGTTGTCCAGAACCAGACATCCATTTGGGGACCAGTCGCGTAGCCTCAGAACAGTACTCTTCAAGTTTTCTTCACTCGGACAAACGAAGTTTGTTCTCAGCTTAAAATGGACGGTTTTGCATCGGAAAATCATCGTGAAACATAACTTTCCGAAAGGGACACGTTCCGGATTGTTTATGATGACAGTAAGTTATCTCTTGCTTGAAGTTGCTTGCTTGCTTGTCTCTCTGGTTGAAAAGAACAAGCTCAAGTCCTCACAATGGTTGACTGCGGTTCAGGCCGAGCCAATTAAACATGGCCACAGGTAGAGACCATCATCCTAATGTATGGTTGTCCTTAGCAGGATATTCGGGGTTGATTCCTGGCAAGGTCGAAGTTTTGGCGGCCTTGTGTATGATGACACGTTTCGGATTGTTTATGATGACAGTAAGTTATCTCTTGCTTGAAGTTGCTTGCTTGCTTGTCTCTCTGGTTGAAAAGAACAAGTACAAGTCCTCACAATGGTTGACTGCGGTTCAGGCCGAGCCAATTAAACATGGCTACAGGTAGAGACCATCACCCTGATGTATGGTTGTCCTTACAAGGATATTCGGGGTTGATTCCTGGCAAGGTCGAAGTTTTGGCGGCCTTGTGTATGGGTTTCGGCGTGCACTCAACCTCGTGAGGATAATTGAGCCACCCCCTCCTCCTCGCAATGAAACATCTGCTACCTATATGGTGTGGTGACTGTGGTCTGTGTCGTAGCATGCCAATCCCGTGGTATGTCCCTCATCGGATGGGCGAGCAGAGACACAATGCTTCCGATTTAGGCCAGCAAACAGTTGGCTGAATTTGCCAGGTAAAAATTTCACTTCATTTATTTATTTTCAGGGGGAAATTCAACTATCTGAACACAACTACAGGTTCATTAATAACTCTGTCCTCCAAGAAGGACTTCAGTCTTGGGAAGATTTATCATAAGATGACAATTTTAATAGGGGTGTAATGTCTCTGTATAGTGTATAACTATTAAGATTTTTAGTGATAGGGTTGGTTGTAGCCACCATTCAGTGACAAGCACACACCTTCTCACATAAACTTCACCCAGTCTGCTGTTTTTTTTCCCCCTTTTATAAGGTGAATAAACCACTTATGTGTTAAAACATGTTGTTTGAATCAATGCTATGTGAAAATTCCAAGTGTTATGCCTCTGGCTAATCATTAATAACATATTGTATTTTATTTTTTTTTTTTAAGGCGCTTTGATATTTTTAGGCTTCAGTGTTCAAAGAAAACTGAATAGATTAATTCTCTTTCCTTGAAAAGTACGGATACAAAAGTAGATACCTACATAAACACACATTCGACCCAAGCGCACATAGTAAGTACGTGAAGATAGTGGGAAGTAATGGATTTGGAGAACTGGAGGACCATTACGGAGTATGGATAAGAATAGAATAGAATATACCTTGTTTATCCTGCCAGAATGAGACTGAAAAGTCCCTTTACTCCCGCAGTCTAAACAAGGTCTTATATATTTCATAGGTATCTGTGTATAGTTTAAACATATGTAAATAAAAAACCTTGTTTAAATACCTATTTTAAAAAAAGGATAGAGGAAAAAAGAGAACAAAATTACTCGTAATATGGTCCTCAGATGACCGGAGGGAAAAATACACACATATGTAGGTACCTAGGTACCTATAAGGTACCAATTTTAATGAAAAACAATACTTTCTCGTTACATATTATGTAGCATAGCTTCGCTACCTATTTGTAATAGAAAGCAAAAAAAGGTCACTGCATTAAAAAATATCATAGGATGGGGGGGAATGCACCTATTGAACGTTAAAAAGGTAAAAAATTGCTAGCAGGATGTGGATTGAATTCACCAAGTCCCGCTTGTACCGTCCTACCATCCCATTCCGATGATACGGGATGACACCATCCCGATACTAATTAGTACCATTAGAGCTGTAAAAACCGCTGCTATGAAATCGCCATGTACGGTCATTAAAATAGTGACGATGTTCATTAAACAATGAAGTTCGGGGAACGGGTGGCGCCGAAAAAGCCCCAAAGTACTTGTGGGTGAAATCTGGAATTGAGCCCCGAAATTTCGCGGAACTACATGTTATCCGATAAGCACCGAATTAAGCCTCTAGACCTGTTTTTTGCGACTTATATGATTTGGGTAGGAATTTTTATGGGAGAGGACTTGTAATTGAACAGTTTTTTGTATTTTTTATTATCTTGGTAAGCAGGCCGTTTTTGACTGGATCAAAACGTTGAAATATTTGCCGAAATGCCGGTCAAATATTTCATTCCAATTCCCAATCTTTTTGAAAAAAAAAAAAGAAAAAAAAAGACTAGGTAGTAGGTACCTATTACATTATTGCTAGCTCACCAAGAAGAGTTGTATTAGTTTTTCTCAGGATATGGTACCAGTTTTCTCGACTAGTACAAGTTATCTTCTCAGATACATACTAATTACTATCTTCTCGAGGAGTACGAGTAGTATCATCTTCTAAACTCATATAATGAATTTGTGTGTTGCATATTTTTTTGTGGCCTAAAAAATTAGGAGAGAAATCTAATTTATAAAAATTGTAATCGAAAATTTTGCAAAGAGTGCCATAACACCCTCTGGTTCCTGGTTCTACCATAAGCAATCTTACGTATCGTCTTCTTTTACTGCACCTTTTTCCAATCTTATTTTGGGTGGGCGTTACCATCCTTTATCCTACCCCTCCATACCCTCCTATCAAACGCCTCCTCCCTTCTCTAACCCTTCTCTCTCTCACACACACACTTTCTCTCTCTTTCTCTCTCTCTCTCTCTCTCTCTCTCTCTTTCTCTCTCTCTCTCTCTCTCTTACCTATTCTAAGATTCCTATACATTATATTCAGAGGGACCCTATGTTTCGTCAGTGTTCCCTTTTCTTCCCACAAAGACTCTAGCCGTTGGCCCACCCATAGCATTGGTAATTTATAAGTCTCACACCCTGGAGACCGAGGGTTCGAGTTAATTACGTACAACGTTGTTTACCCTGGCGATGCCTACGTTCCAACCGAAGGGAATTTGTTTTCTTCCCTTCGTCCTTTCTTATTTCGGAGTATTTCGCTCGAGAAGGAGAAGAAGAAGAAGGGTATAAGTGGAAGAAAAGAAGTAGAAGGAGGAGAAATAAGAGGGGGTGGAGGAAGAAGAGGATGAAGAAGAAAGGAGGGCTAAAGGGAAGAGAAGACCGGGGAAAAGAGGAACAAGGGAAGAAGAGGGACTGGAGGAGAGGAAAGGGAATATAAGAAAGAGGAGGAAGAAGAGGATGAAGAAGAAAAGGAAAAGAAGAAGGGGGAAAGAGGAGCAAGAGAAGAAAAGGCGTTGGAGGAGGAAAAGGAGAATTAAGAAGAGAAGAAGAATACGGAAGAAAGGAGGAGGATAAGAGTGACCGGGGACTGGTATTTCTATCGTCGCAAAGCGAGGACTTTGCTCGATGTATTATTTTATTGTATCTATTAGACTAGAATGAATATAGATGTCTAGTTTAGTCTTTAAGAAATTAAAGATTATGTAAATATTTTTTATCATTATTTATTCAAATATAAAATATTCGTTCTTAGTTTAGCTTAGGTTCCCAAAATTGTACATAAAATAAATATTGGTATACATATACCTACCAATAACGACCTTGTATAGAGACATAGGTATATTATAGGACGTTAGGTTTATTAATTTGTATTACAGATCCATAGAAAATTCGTTTAGAGGTTTAGACGGAGGAACCAATTTCTTAAGGAAAATATGGCTATTCAAGAAAAAAAATAATAAAATAAAAAAAAAGGTCATGTAACTACAATAAAGAAGAAGTCGGTAATACCTATCCCAGAATTTTTCTAAAAGTCCCTAGACTCCTGGAGATAGGTATCTAATCTAACGCCAACCATGAATCCCCAAAAAAAGAGATGGAAAATTCATTTGTCTAAGGTACGTTACTAGAAAGTCTAAAAACCAAGAGTTCTACCATCCAGATACAGGTCATGCTCAACGTTGCTTATCTTCAGTGACCGGGGACTGGTATTTCTATCGTCGCAAAGCGAGGACTATTATTTTATTGTATCTATTAGACTAGAATGAATAGATGTCTAGTTTAGTCTTTAAGAAATTAAAGATTATGTAAATATTTTTTATTATTATTTATTCAAATAAAAATTAGTCGGACAGCCTCTGCCAAAAAGTGAGCGTCAAATGTTTTATAACTAGAAACTTATTTATTCTTATCTACGTGTTTTTATTTTCTACATTATTTAATTTCAACAATTTTATTACCTACATCGATGTATTAACGTATTGTTTTATAAAAAAAATTATACATATTTACTAAAATATTATTACTTTTTATGTGGACTTAATAAAAAAAAAAATAAACAAGTATTATTCTTTAAACTCATAAAAGCCCATTTTGTTTTTCTTGTACCACCTTTATTATTGACTGTCCGTTTTTGACTGGATCAAAACGTTGAAATATTTGCCGAAATGCCGGTCAAATATTTCATTCCAATTCCCAATCTTTTTGAAAAAAAAGGCTAGTAGGTATTACATTGCTAGCTTACCAAGAAGAGTTGTAGGTACTAGTTTTTCTCGGGAGATGGTACCAGTTTTCTCGACTAGTACTCTAGTACAAGTTATCTTCTCAGATACATACTATCTTCTCGAGGAGTAGTATCATCTTCTAAACTCATATAATGAATTTGTGTGTTGCATACTTTTATGTACCCTAAAAGATTAGGAGAGAAATCTAATATAAAAAAAATTTATAAGTCTCACACCCTGGAGACCGAGAGTTCGAGTTAATTACGTACAACGTTGTTTACCCTGGCGATGCCTACGTTCCAACCGAAGGGAATTTGTTTTCTTCTCTCTCTTTCTTTCTTATTTCGGAGTATTTTGCTCGAGAAGGAGAAGAAGAAGGGTAAGTGGAAGAAAAGAAGTAGAAGGAGGAGAAACAAGAGGGGTGGAGGAAGAAGAGGATGAAGAAGAAAGGAGGGTAAGTGGAAGAAAAGAAGTAGAAGGAGGAGAAATAAGAGGGGCGGAGGAAGAAGAGGATGAAGAAGAAAGGAGGGTAAGTGGAAGAAAAGAAGTAGAAGGAGGAGAAATAAGAAATTTATAAGTCTCACACCCTGGAGACCGAGAGTTCGAGTTAATTACGTACAACGTTGTTTACCCTGGCGATGCCTACGTTCCAACCGGAGGGAATTTGTTTTCTTCTCTCTCTTCCTTTCTTATTTCGGAGTATTTTGCTCGAGAAGGAGAAGAAGAAGGGTATAAGTGGAAGAAAAGAAGTAGAAGGAGGAGAAATAAGAGGGGTGGAGGAAGAAGAGGATGAAGAATACGGAAGAGAAGAAGAATACGGAAGAAAGGAGGAGGATAAGAAAGAGGAGGAAGTGGAGGAGGAGAAAGAGGAGGAAGTGAAGAAGAGGATGAAGAAGAAAGGAGGGCTAAAGGGAAGAGAAGACCGGGGAAAAGAGGAACAAGGGAAGAAGAGGGACTGGAGGAGAGGAAAGGGAATATAAGAAAGAGGAGGAAGAAGAGGATGAAGAAGAAAAGGAAAAGAAGAAGGGGGAATGAGGAGCAAGAGAAGAAGAGGCGTCGGAGGAGGAAAAGGAGAATTAAAAAGAGAAGAAGAATACGGAAGAAAGGAGGAGGATAAGAAAGAGGAAGAGGAGGAGAAAGAGGAGGAAGTGGAGAAGAAGAATACGGAAGAAAGGAGGAGGATAAGAAAGAGGAGGAAGTGGAGGAGGAGAAAGAGGAGGAAGTGGAGGAGGAGAAAG
>NW_007379134.1:21908-42001 GCF_000475195.1 Diaphorina citri | reverse complement strand
AAAAAAAAAAAAAAAAAAAAAAAAAAAAAGGTCATCTAACTACAAAAAAGAAGAAGTCGTTAATACCTATCCCAGAATTTTTCTAAAAGTCCTTAGACTCCTGGAGATAGGTATCTAATCTAACGCCAACCATGAATCCCCAAAAAAAGGGATGGAAAATTCATTTGTCTAAGATACGTTACTAGAAAGTCTAAAAACCCAGAAATGATCCAAATTAGTCGGACAGCCTCTGCCAAAAAGTGAGCGTCAAATGTTTTATAACTAGAAACTTATTTATTCTTATCTACGTGTTTTTATTTCCTAAATTATTTAATTTCAACAATTTTATTACCTACATCGATGTATTAACGTATTGTTTTATAAAAAAAATATACATATTTACTAAAATATTATTACTTTTTATGTGGACTTAATAAAAAAAATAAACAAGTATTATTCTTTAAACTCATAAAAGCCCACTTTGTTTTTCTTGTACCACCTTTATTATTGAATGGAGTAGAAGAAAATCAGCCGTTCCGAGAACGACACACTGTCGGGCAGAACCTGTCATACAAAACCTTACGTGAGTGCCCGGCCTTTCAGGGTGGACGAGAGAACTTTTAGAGATTGATATTTCCAATCCATTTTAGACAGCTGTCTCTTGAGAGAAATGGCTATCCAGAATGTCCTACGTCAAGCTGTCATGTTAAAGGTCTCACCTGACACATTCCTGCTGTCTGAAAAATTCTACAAAAAAGTTTCGTCTGCTTAGGAAGTGGAGGAGGAGAAAGAGGAGGAAGTGGAGGAGGAGAAAGAGGAGGAAGTGGAGGAGGAGAAAGAGGAGGAAGTGGAGGAGGAGAAAGAGGAGGAAGTGGAGGAGGAGAAAGAGGAGGAACTGGAGGAGGAGAAAGAGGAGGAAGTGGAGGAGGAGAAAGAGGAGGAAGTGGAGGAGGAGAAAGAGGAGGAAGTGGAGGAGGAGAAAGAGGAGGAAGTGGAAGAGGAGAAAGAGGAGGAAGTGGAGGAGGAGAAAGAGGAGGAAGTGGAGGAGGAGAAAGAGGAGGAAGTGGAGGAGGAGCAAGAGGAGGAAGTGGAGGAGGAGAAAGAGGAGGAACTCGAGGAGGAAAAAGAGGAGGAAGTGGAGGAGGAAAAAGTCGAGGAGAAGGTTATTGTAGTATATTAGGCAAATTTGAAAATGTAAATAAGCCACTAGAATATTTATTGTTTTGGTCTCTCGGGGAGGGAGTTTATGGTTGGGGGAGTGTTCGGTTAGGGGACGGGGCTGAGTCTTAGGGTAGTGTTATTTCGGTTAGGGGAAGGGGCTGTGGGTTAGGGGGAAAGGGGCTGATGGTTAGGGGAGAGCTCTGATGGTTAGGGGAGGTACGTAGGTAGGTATCTTTATTGTTGTATTGGTAGGTACTATTGGTTCCAAAAAGCTACTAGGTATAATTTATTGTCATTATCAAGAAGTATCTTCCTTTTCCTGACACTTACTAAAACTCCCTTCTGAATCTGCATCAACACAGAATTTTCGACAGAACTAGCTTCCAATATTGCCCTCTTCTCAATCATACTTACACATTGCAATTTAGCATTTCATCAATTTTTTACTCAGTTCACGCTGAACCTTCGGAGGAGTAACTCCACGATCCCCCACTTCCACCTTCTCCACTGCTTTCGCCTCCCTCGTCACCTTCCGAAGACCAACTCCAAGAGCCGCTCTTACCTCCTCCTTCTCCTCCACCTTTTCCACCTTCAGCTCCTTGTGAGCTTCCTCCATCAGACGACCAACTCCAAGATCCAGACTTGCCTCCTTTAGCTCCTTTGGAGCCATCCTCTTTCACTTCTTCAACCTTCCCGGGAACGAACTTCCACTTGCCTTTTTTCCGTGGTGGCTCGGTTATCTCCTCTTCTGGCTGCCACTGCCACTTGCCGCCCGTTGCTTTGATCACCTCCCACGGTTCTTCTTCGTATTCTTCGCTGTATTCTCCTCCGCCTTTGGCTTTACCTCCTTGGGCTTTACCTTTACCTTGACCTAATTGGGCTTTACCCTTGGCATGTCCTCCTTGGGCTTTAGCCTTGCCTTGACCTCCTTGGGCTTTTGCTTTACCTTGACCTCCTTGGGCTTTACCCTTGGACTTGCCTCCTTCGGCCTTTGCTTTGGGGTGCCCTACTGGGGATTTACCCTTGGACTTATCGCCTTGCCCTTTACCTTTGGTCGGATGTTTCCCAGTCTTCTGCTTCGGCTTGGCTGGAGATTTGTCCTGTTTATGTTCCTTTGACTGATGCTTCTTTCCTCCTTCTTTCCCTTTTCCATGTCCTTGGGCTGGGTGTTGGTGGCCTGCCTTTTTTCCATGTTCTTTCCCACCTTTAGCTTTCCCTGGTGCTTTGCCTGGGTGTCCTTTCTTCTGTCCATTTCCTTTCACGTGTTTCTTTCCACCTTCTTTAGCTTTCTTGGGCCCGTGATGGCCTTGGGCGTATTGTCCTTTGCCTTTTGCTTTACCTTTTGGGTGTTTTTCCGACTGTTGTCCTTTACCTTTTGCTTTCGGGTGTTTGCTTGAATGTTCTCCTTTGCCCTTTGCTTTCTGATGTTTGGCTTTATATTCTCCTTTGCCCTTTGCTTTTGGCTGTTTGCCTTTCTTTCCATGTGCTTGGGAATGCTTCTTCACTCCTTCTTTAGCCTTTTTAGGTACGTTGTGTCCATGTCCTCCTTTGCCTTTCGAATGTTTTGCTGCGTGACCTTTGCCCTGTCCTTTATTCTTAGGTTGCTTTTTTTCTCCATGCTCTCCTGCTCCCCATTTTCCTTTTCCTCCTTTCTTCCAGCGCCATGTCCCTTTCTCGGTTTCAGTCTGTCCTGGTGTGAACACCCATCGCCCTCCTTTCTTTTTCTTCCGACGTGGGACCTCCTCCTCTTCTTCGTCCCAAACCCATCTGCCTTCTGCTGCTTTCGGCTTTTTCTCATGGTATTGGCCTTTACCAGCTGCTTTATGTTTCTGTTTAGCTGGTACTTTTTCATGGAATTGCCCTTTATCAGCGGCTTTATGGGGTTGTTTAGCTGGTACTTTGTGTTTGTATTGGCCTTTACCAGCAGCTTTATGTGGTTTTTTAGCTGGTACTTTTTCATGGAACTGCCCTTTACCAGCGGCTTTATGTGGTTGTTTAGCTGGTACTTTTTCATGGAACTGTCCTTTACCAGCGGCTTTGTGAGGTTGTTTGGCTGGTTGATCCTTTTGGTATTGACCTTTACCAGCTATTGGTTGATGAGGTTTAGCTGGTTGTTTTTTCTCAACATATTTTGGACTCGGCTTTTCAATTTTCACCGGTTTTTCAATGGGCTGATGTTCTTCATGTTTAATAGTCGTTTTGTGACTAGCTTTAGGAGCTGGTTTTGGTGTTAGAAACTGTTGGTCCTGAGAAAATGATGAGTTGAACCAGAAGTTTGGTTTTAGTTAATCACCTAATGGTCGGCAGAACAATCTTGAATTTGGTTTAAGTTAAACTAATTATATTAAGCAATCTGATTAATTTTGGATTAAAATTCTGTTAAAGATGACACCTGGCTTGGAGTTTAGAATGCTGAAGTTTAAGCCTTTTCAGGACAATCGGGGTGCTTTAGTTGTGGGAGGAGTAACTGGCACTTCCGTTGTGCTGGGCTTAACTGGCAGTACATCAGTTGTTTCAGCAGGTGGAACACTTTGAACAACAGGTTTGGTGTTGAACGCGATTGCAATATTTTTACCGAAGGGATAATTGAGATGAGGTTCAGTGAGAAATACTTGACCATTATAGAAGCCTTCATTGATACGATCTTCGATTGGGCCTGGATAACCATATTCTATTGGTAGAACCTTTGGTATGATGGGCGCATCAAAAATGGGTCGCGGCTCAAAGAACACTGAATATTGACCTCCGTAGAATGGGGCTTCGTGAATTGGATTGTAGACTGTGGGTACTTGCCTCACCAATGGTTCTATGAGCACTACGACAATCTCCTCTTCTTCAGTATACTGGTAGGTGACAATGGAGGGGACGTCGAAAATGTCTTCATCAATTTCAGTAAACTCGTGGTCTCTCGATAGAGACGCCAGGTAGTCATCAGTGGCAAACTTGGAGTTGGAATAATAGTCGTAAATATCGGTGAAAGGTAGATTGCCAAACTTGTTGTCCAGTTTGTTCTGAAGAACTTCTGCGATTACTTGGGTTTCAGGTTTGGGTGCTAAGGTTGTTGGAATAATAGTCGTAAATATCGGTGAAAGGTAGATTGCCAAACTTGTTGTCCAGTTTGTTCTGAAGAACTTCTGCGATTACTTGGCTTTCAGGTTTGGGTGCTAAGGTCAGATCATCCGTCACGACTTTGCTGCCGTCCTTGGGCAAATGTCGGAAGAACCCATTCCCGACAAACGGATTTTTCGCCTTTTTGATTTTCTGACAAGAACATTGATAGACATAACCATCATCACCATCTAGTTTCACAGTTTTTGGTCCGGCATTGGATGTTGGTTTTCCATTGGATTTCCCTTCTCCTTCATGTTTGTCAGGAGTATATCCTACACCACGACGGGTCCTTTTTACATGGTCTTTTATTTCATGGAATCCCTCTTCTCCTTCAGGATGGTAATCAAGATCGAGGTTACCATCCAATGTTTCTTCACTTCCATGACCGTAATGCAGGTCTGGTTTGCCGGGCAATTGTTTTTCATTCTTCTTGACGTAATCATCATCTGGATTTACATGTTTGGGGATATCACGTGGGTACCGAGGTTTTGGAGGATCTCTTGCTTCCGCATTCTGAGAGAGATATAGTGCTGCTAGAGACAAGAGTAGTAATAATTTCACTGCTGCAACAAGGGCCTGGAAAAGAAATAAGTGAAGTTAAATGGATTTTGACCACTGTACCTACCTGACCTACCTGGATATCACGTGGGTACCGAGGTTTTGGAGGATCTCTTGCTTCCGCATTCTGAGAGAGATATAGTGCTGCTAGAGACAAGAGTAGTAACAATTTCACTGCTGCAACAAGGGCCTGGAAAAGAGATAAGTGAAGTTAAATGGATTTTGACCACTGTACCTACCTGACCTACCTAAAAGTTGTCAAGTCAAATCAAAGATAACGTTCTATCTGCTCAAAGGAAGCTTTGAAGAGAAGTGACATCAATCCAGAAAAATGTATTCCTACTTTCAAAAAGGCAATAAAAGTAAAATCAAATGCCAGTAACTAAAATTTTACAATTTCCAAAGTCAGTGCTCAAAAAGGGGAAAGAATAGTTACCATTTTCGGATGTCTTCACACGCTAATGACCATGTCATCAGGGTCGAACACCTAGATACAAACAGAAGTCCCTCAAGAATTTTCAAGACAGAGAACTGGCAGGAGCCCGACTGGTCCCTTTTTAAGTCGGGCGGTTTTCATTTATACCTAGGTATCACACTTCACGAGTTTCGAGCACGGGGGAAACATTATCGTGAAAAGTCACGAAGTAACGTGATGAGGTGTTATCAATTCAGGTGACACGTTTGTGTACCCGACTACCCGTCTAGAGAATTACGCAAATTAAGTATCCTAAGTAAGTAGATACATACATAGATTCTTAATTTCTACCTAATCCTGGGTAAGTAACTACGTACAGATTTCACTAAACTATTAGGGACCCTAACTATCATGTTGAAATATTGGGACTTGAGAAAATAATAGGTACCTACCTAAATAATTTTCAGGTTGAGTTCAAAGGAACAATGACTTTGATTAAGAGATCGTTCACGAAACTATTAGGGAACCTAACATTATGTTGAAATATTGGTACTTGAGAAAACAGCAACTAAAAAAAAAAAAAAAATCATGATGCGTTCAAAGGAACGATGATTTTGATTAAGAGGTCAATTCTAATGGTGGGTCCAGACTTGTGCAATGCAATGAAATTCGTTAGTTTGGACGTGTTTGAGAAAGTTGCAGCAAAGTTTTTTGAACATTGCAGCAAACGTTTGTGGGTATCCGAGAGGTTGGCGGTTTTCTGGCGAATGTCTTTGATGTGCGTTGCACTAGTTTGGACGTGTTTGCAAAGCATCGTGCAATGCAATGCAAATGATGTACCTACTATAGGCCATTACTAGTTGAGTATCGGTACAAAAATTCTCGGATACATGAAAAACGTTCGCATTCGTCAGATTTGATTTTACGTGCAATGCAAATGCTTTGCACGTTGCATTGCACAAGTCTGGACCCACCATAAAACGGAAAATATTCTAATTCTACTCATACTTCAATCCGCACAACCTATCCTCTCCCTCTCCCTTTGTTTTCTGGGTTATAATTTCCCTTCCCCTCTCAAATCCCTCATTTACCACTCATATTTCTTCCGAAATTTCAAAAACCACTCAAATCCTGAAGTCAGAAGGGTAAGCAAATGTTTAGCCCACTCGACGACTTTATTAAACCTCTTCATCGCGGAATAACAGAACTAGCGAATGTTCAAATAGTAGTCTCTCTAAAGCTGTGTCCACACAGAGTCCACGGCCGTCGATCGACCAACGAAATGAAGAGGTGAATCTATGTTGTCGAGACCGTGTACCGTCGATCGATTGACTGCCTCGACTGTTTGGATACAGCTTAGAGCCCGTTTCCACTACTTATCTTTCGACCTTTATTTATAGGTCAAATTTCCTTTTGAAATTTCAAAAGAAATACTGATCAGGGAAATTTCTAAATTAAAACTTACCAAAAGGTATCAAAAAGATATTTTTACTGTTTCAAGGTTTATTTATTTTAATTTTATTGCAAATTTTCTGCAGATTTCAGTTATGAAACCCATTTTTCTCTATGTTTAACTGAAAAAAAAAAGTTCTGACCGGTTTATTAAGGGAAGGTCGTGTATTTTAAAGAAAAAACAAAATGGCGGATATCTCGGAAACTAAGCGAGATACAAAAAAAGTTATAGAATGTTTTTTTATTGGAAATTACCTCAGGAATCTACCCTAGGCTTTTGGTAACGTTTTTCGTGTTCACCCTGTAGATACATATGAGATTGTTTATTTTCATTCTACTCGACTTGGTTTCCCATTATAATCCCATAGTTCTATTGCAGCTAAACTTGTAGCATATTTTGCTCTCAAGTACCTCCTTCCCGTTTGATTTTGAGTAGCTAATACCTATTTTGCCTTTATTCCATACTTCCCATGTAAACAGAGGATACACTTTCCATGTAGAAAGTGGATGAGAATGGAATATTAGTGATGTGATGGGTGGTTCATGGGGATGAAAATTGAAATATTAGTGGAAGTTGATGTTGACTGAATGGATTTTTTTTATTACCTAGTATATGAGAAGATTGTTCGCCTGTCGAATTATTTGACACATTCGTTCTTTAAGCCTTTGTATGCTGAGTCTAACTCTAACCGTCGTATGTATGAAAGCCAAAGTTAAACTTTAGTTTAACTTAAGACGAACAATGTTGCCGATTTCATGTCATTTCTTGAGATAACTGGCTAGATTTCATGAAATTTGGCAAGATTTTCATTTCAAGTTAAACTAAAGTTTATCTTTAGACTTCATACATACGGCGGTTGAGCACGTGACTCTTCATCTTCAGTCACGTTGATGATTACCCACAGAACATCTGGAAAAATAGTTTACATAGTTTAGCTTATTTGACAATATTTGACATACATACTTAAAGGGCATAATACAAAATTAATAATTGACTCTTGTAATAAGAAGAAAGGATGCTACTTGCAAAAATTGTTTGCTATTTCAACAGTTAAATCACCTACTTAAAGGTAGACCTGACAGGTACACATGATCAGGTCCACCTAGCCGGTTTACTTGATACCTGATGAGCACTCACACTATCAGGTAGACCTGACAGGTATGGCTGAAAAGGTCCACCTGTGAGGTCTACCTTATACCTGATGGTGAGTGGCTGGCCTTAGGTGCACGTACACCTTGATAAATATTATGACTTGACTTGAACTCAAACCAAAAACCTCTAGGTCCAAAGTCCAACACACCAACCTCTAAAGTTGGTTGGGATTTACTCACCTCCAAAGAAAGCCCCATATGGTGTGATCAATCGCCAGGCACACTTGTAAGTACCGGGCAAACTGGGGGTAACAAACTCCACTGCACACTGACAGCAAGTGTTCGGAGCGATAGACTTGACATCTACACATCTGGTGTTTGCCATTAAATCTCCTCCGTTAAACTTGAGGGCACAACCAGTAGGCCAGGTCTCAATCCCATTATTCCTCAGAGTCCACACTTTCGTAAATCTGAAGGGAAAACAAAATGATTGAAGGATTAGAAATAAGGAAGTGGTTATTGGCTTTCCTCAAAGAGATAGTTGTTTATAAAAAGTCAATTCTTATTATCTCAGAAAGATAGTTACCTTTTTCTACCCTTACTCTGAGGGCTTGTGCAAACACCAGATCATTTGTGTGAGTTGGATAATTAGCCACTTGAGGGGGAGGGGGGAATGCATAGGGCTGATAAGCTTAGAAAATGATTTGAGGCTACTAAAATTAAAATTCAAAGTGTGAAGTTTCTTTCAGGAACAGGCATCCTCTTCAATTTTATTGTCTTGGAGAGGCTTAAGTAGAGCACCACAAGTCACAAGTCATCGTTCATAAATTAAGGGCTTAGTTTCTTTTCCCCTTGTTTTTCCTTGGAGATGACAGCCCCATTGCTATACATAAATATGAGCTTTTCTGGACATACCTACATACTTACCTAAAATTAGGAGGCCATGTCATTTCCTCTAAGCTCAGTTCATCTTTGTCTATGCACATGGAGGGAAGTCTATTGTTCTGTGAGCTTTCATAGTCAAAGTATGAACATACTGCTGCTTGCAAGTTCCTGGAATAAAAGGAGTTTTTATTATTTTTTTAGAATAGATGGAACTGGAACAACAAAGGTCTTTTGTCTTGTCAGGTTATAAAATTTATGGCATAATCTTATGCAATCATCATCATAAGTGATCACTGATCATGCATACAGTCCATGATAAAATATTAACACGGTGATGTTCAGAGCCCACACATATTTGACGGCCGTCGACCAACAAGGTGAATCTATTTTCCTGGAATAAAAGGAGTTTTTATTATTTTTTTAGAAGTTTGATAGACGGAACTGGAACAACAAAGGTCTTTTGTCTTGTCAGGTTAAAAAATTTATGGCATAATCTTATGCAATCATCATCATCATCATCATATGTGATCATGCCTACAGTCCATGATAAAAAATATTAACACAAGTGATGTTCAGAGCCCACACATATTTGACGGCCGTCGACCAACAAGGTGAATCTATGTTGTCGAGGCAGTGTGGATAGTTACAGTAGAATCAACATGAATTGGCAGCCATTGACTGTGTGTGGGAACAGGCTCTTAGACCTACCAGTTGTTCATTTCCAAGAAGAAGGCAGCAGTGGAAGGGTTGACATGCTCCCCAGCAAGTTTGAGGAGCTGTTTAACAAGATCATCCCTATCTGTTGTGCCCATACAGTTGAATTGAAGCAGTAGACTTTGGTCTACCGTGTTATCGTTGTCCACATCCATACTGGTCTGTTATCTTTCAACACCAAAGTGGACAGTCAATTTCCATCAGGTAGTCAAATAAAATACGATAGCTTTACCCTAAAGGGATCCAAAATCGAATAAAAAGGGTTATATGGGGAATGACAAAAGAAATTTGATAAGATAATACACTTGTGATAAAAGTGGAAATTCGATTTCACAGAGACGACCAAAACAAACAAAAACAAGCTGGGTCCGTCCCTCCGGGAATTATAGTCAAATAAAATACGATAGCTTTACCCTAAAGGGATCCAAAATCAAATAAAAAGGGTAATATAGGGAATGACAAAAGAAATTTGATTTTTGATAAGATAATACACTTGTGATAAAAGTGGATATTCGATTTCACATAGTCAAATAAAATACGATAGCTTTACCCTAAAGGGATCCAAAATCAAATAAAAAGGGTAATATAGGGAATGACAAAAGAAATTTGATAAGATAATACACTTGTGATAAAAGTGGATATTCGATTTCACAGCACAGACGAGACGACCAGTTTATTCGATCATGGTTAAAGAATACCTATGTACCTACCTAATTTGTTTAATATTCAGTTTATTATTATTCTTGATTATTTTTTAATTTTACTTTCATGTAATGATTTAAAATCAAGACTAGAGCCCGTTCTCCCTTTATTCACAATATAGTGTGCAAGTCACCCATCCATTTATTGGCCTTCCTCGGCGTAGCTTAACATAGGTAACGCTAAAACCGGTCAAGAATGAAGAGGAAATGAAGGCGCGCCTACAGGAGAAGGAACGGCGCGCTAAACTAGCGGCTGAGAGACGCGCTAAGGTAAGAATGAAGAGGAAATGAAGGCGCGCCTACAGGAGAAGGAACGGCGCGCTAAACTAGCGGCTGAGAGACGCGCTAAGGTAAGAATGAAGAGGAAATGAAGGCGCGCCTACAGGAGAAGGAACGGCGCGCTAAACTAGCGGCTGAGAGACGCGCTAAGGTAAGAATGAAGAGGAAATGAAGGCGCGCCTACAGGAGAAGGAACGGCGCGCTAAACTAGCGGCTGAGAGACGCGCTAAGGTAAGAATGAAGAGGAAATGAAGGCGCGCCTACAGGAGAAGGAACGGCGCGCTAAACTAGCGGCTGAGAGACGCGCTAAGGTAAGAATGAAGAGGAAATGAAGGCGCGCCTACAGGAGAAGGAACGGCGCGCTAAACTAGCGGCTGAGAGACGCGCTAAGGTAAGAATGAAGAGGAAATGAAGGCGCGCCTACAGGAGAAGGAACGGCGCGCTAAACTAGCGGCTGAGAGACGCGCTAAGGTAAGAATGAAGAGGAAATGAAGGCGCGCCTACAGGAGAAGGAACGGCGCGCTAAACTAGCGGCTGAGAGACGCGCTAAGGTAAGAATGAAGAGGAAATGAAGGCGCGCCTACAGGAGAAGGAACGGCGCGCTAAACTAGCGGCTGAGAGACGCGCTAAGGTAAGAATGAAGAGGAAATGAAGGCGCGCCTACAGGAGAAGGAACGGCGCGCTAAACTAGCGGCTGAGAGACGCGCTAAGGTAAGAATGAAGAGGAAATGAAGGCGCGCCTACAGGAGAAGGAACGGCGCGCTAAACTAGCGGCTGAGAGACGCGCTAAGGTAAGAATGAAGAGGAAATGAAGGCGCGCCTACAGGAGAAGGAACGGCGCGCTAAACTAGCGGCTGAGAGACGCGCTAAGGTAAGAATGAAGAGGAAATGAAGGCGCGCCTACAGGAGAAGGAACGGCGCGCTAAACTAGCGGCTGAGAGACGCGCTAAGGTAAGAATGAAGAGGAAATGAAGGCGCGCCTACAGGAGAAGGAACGGCGCGCTAAACTAGCGGCTGAGAGACGCGCTAAGGTAAGAATGAAGAGGAAATGAAGGCGCGCCTACAGGAGAAGGAACGGCGCGCTAAACTAGCGGCTGAGAGACGCGCTAAGGTAAGAATGAAGAGGAAATGAAGGCGCGCCTACAGGAGAAGGAACGGCGCGCTAAACTAGCGGCTGAGAGACGCGCTAAGGTAAGAATGAAGAGGAAATGAAGGCGCGCCTACAGGAGAAGGAACGGCGCGCTAAACTAGCGGCTGAGAGACGCGCTAAGGTAAGAATGAAGAGGAAATGAAGGCGCGCCTACAGGAGAAGGAACGGCGCGCTAAACTAGCGGCTGAGAGACGCGCTAAGGTAAGAATGAAGAGGAAATGAAGGCGCGCCTACAGGAGAAGGAACGGCGCGCTAAACTAGCGGCTGAGAGACGCGCTAAGGTAAGAATGAAGAGGAAATGAAGGCGCGCCTACAGGAGAAGGAACGGCGCGCTAAACTAGCGGCTGAGAGACGCGCTAAGGTAAGAATGAAGAGGAAATGAAGGCGCGCCTACAGGAGAAGGAACGGCGCGCTAAACTAGCGGCTGAGAGACGCGCTAAGGTAAGAATGAAGAGGAAATGAAGGCGCGCCTACAGGAGAAGGAACGGCGCGCTAAACTAGCGGCTGAGAGACGCGCTAAGGTAAGAATGAAGAGGAAATGAAGGCGCGCCTACAGGAGAAGGAACGGCGCGCTAAACTAGCGGCTGAGAGACGCGCTAAGGTAAGAATGAAGAGGAAATGAAGGCGCGCCTACAGGAGAAGGAACGGCGCGCTAAACTAGCGGCTGAGAGACGCGCTAAGGTAAGAATGAAGAGGAAATGAAGGCGCGCCTACAGGAGAAGGAACGGCGCGCTAAACTAGCGGCTGAGAGACGCGCTAAGGTAAGAATGAAGAGGAAATGAAGGCGCGCCTACAGGAGAAGGAACGGCGCGCTAAACTAGCGGCTGAGAGACGCGCTAAGGTAAGAATGAAGAGGAAATGAAGGCGCGCCTACAGGAGAAGGAACGGCGCGCTAAACTAGCGGCTGAGAGACGCGCTAAGGTAAGAATGAAGAGGAAATGAAGGCGCGCCTACAGGAGAAGGAACGGCGCGCTAAACTAGCGGCTGAGAGACGCGCTAAGGTAAGAATGAAGAGGAAATGAAGGCGCGCCTACAGGAGAAGGAACGGCGCGCTAAACTAGCGGCTGAGAGACGCGCTAAGGTAAGAATGAAGAGGAAATGAAGGCGCGCCTACAGGAGAAGGAACGGCGCGCTAAACTAGCGGCTGAGAGACGCGCTAAGGTAAGAATGAAGAGGAAATGAAGGCGCGCCTACAGGAGAAGGAACGGCGCGCTAAACTAGCGGCTGAGAGACGCGCTAAGGTAAGAATGAAGAGGAAATGAAGGCGCGCCTACAGGAGAAGGAACGGCGCGCTAAACTAGCGGCTGAGAGACGCGCTAAGGTAAGAATGAAGAGGAAATGAAGGCGCGCCTACAGGAGAAGGAACGGCGCGCTAAACTAGCGGCTGAGAGACGCGCTAAGGTAAGAATGAAGAGGAAATGAAGGCGCGCCTACAGGAGAAGGAACGGCGCGCTAAACTAGCGGCTGAGAGACGCGCTAAGGTAAGAATGAAGAGGAAATGAAGGCGCGCCTACAGGAGAAGGAACGGCGCGCTAAACTAGCGGCTGAGAGACGCGCTAAGGTAAGAATGAAGAGGAAATGAAGGCGCGCCTACAGGAGAAGGAACGGCGCGCTAAACTAGCGGCTGAGAGACGCGCTAAGGTAAGAATGAAGAGGAAATGAAGGCGCGCCTACAGGAGAAGGAACGGCGCGCTAAACTAGCGGCTGAGAGACGCGCTAAGGTAAGAATGAAGAGGAAATGAAGGCGCGCCTACAGGAGAAGGAACGGCGCGCTAAACTAGCGGCTGAGAGACGCGCTAAGGTAAGAATGAAGAGGAAATGAAGGCGCGCCTACAGGAGAAGGAACGGCGCGCTAAACTAGCGGCTGAGAGACGCGCTAAGGTAAGAATGAAGAGGAAATGAAGGCGCGCCTACAGGAGAAGGAACGGCGCGCTAAACTAGCGGCTGAGAGACGCGCTAAGGTAAGAATGAAGAGGAAATGAAGGCGCGCCTACAGGAGAAGGAACGGCGCGCTAAACTAGCGGCTGAGAGACGCGCTAAGGTAAGAATGAAGAGGAAATGAAGGCGCGCCTACAGGAGAAGGAACGGCGCGCTAAACTAGCGGCTGAGAGACGCGCTAAGGTAAGAATGAAGAGGAAATGAAGGCGCGCCTACAGGAGAAGGAACGGCGCGCTAAACTAGCGGCTGAGAGACGCGCTAAGGTAAGAATGAAGAGGAAATGAAGGCGCGCCTACAGGAGAAGGAACGGCGCGCTAAACTAGCGGCTGAGAGACGCGCTAAGGTAAGAATGAAGAGGAAATGAAGGCGCGCCTACAGGAGAAGGAACGGCGCGCTAAACTAGCGGCTGAGAGACGCGCTAAGGTAAGAATGAAGAGGAAATGAAGGCGCGCCTACAGGAGAAGGAACGGCGCGCTAAACTAGCGGCTGAGAGACGCGCTAAGGTAAGAATGAAGAGGAAATGAAGGCGCGCCTACAGGAGAAGGAACGGCGCGCTAAACTAGCGGCTGAGAGACGCGCTAAGGTAAGAATGAAGAGGAAATGAAGGCGCGCCTACAGGAGAAGGAACGGCGCGCTAAACTAGCGGCTGAGAGACGCGCTAAGGTAAGAATGAAGAGGAAATGAAGGCGCGCCTACAGGAGAAGGAACGGCGCGCTAAACTAGCGGCTGAGAGACGCGCTAAGGTAAGAATGAAGAGGAAATGAAGGCGCGCCTACAGGAGAAGGAACGGCGCGCTAAACTAGCGGCTGAGAGACGCGCTAAGGTAAGAATGAAGAGGAAATGAAGGCGCGCCTACAGGAGAAGGAACGGCGCGCTAAACTAGCGGCTGAGAGACGCGCTAAGGTAAGAATGAAGAGGAAATGAAGGCGCGCCTACAGGAGAAGGAACGGCGCGCTAAACTAGCGGCTGAGAGACGCGCTAAGGTAAGAATGAAGAGGAAATGAAGGCGCGCCTACAGGAGAAGGAACGGCGCGCTAAACTAGCGGCTGAGAGACGCGCTAAGGTAAGAATGAAGAGGAAATGAAGGCGCGCCTACAGGAGAAGGAACGGCGCGCTAAACTAGCGGCTGAGAGACGCGCTAAGGTAAGAATGAAGAGGAAATGAAGGCGCGCCTACAGGAGAAGGAACGGCGCGCTAAACTAGCGGCTGAGAGACGCGCTAAGGTAAGAATGAAGAGGAAATGAAGGCGCGCCTACAGGAGAAGGAACGGCGCGCTAAACTAGCGGCTGAGAGACGCGCTAAGGTAAGAATGAAGAGGAAATGAAGGCGCGCCTACAGGAGAAGGAACGGCGCGCTAAACTAGCGGCTGAGAGACGCGCTAAGGTAAGAATGAAGAGGAAATGAAGGCGCGCCTACAGGAGAAGGAACGGCGCGCTAAACTAGCGGCTGAGAGACGCGCTAAGGTAAGAATGAAGAGGAAATGAAGGCGCGCCTACAGGAGAAGGAACGGCGCGCTAAACTAGCGGCTGAGAGACGCGCTAAGGTAAGAATGAAGAGGAAATGAAGGCGCGCCTACAGGAGAAGGAACGGCGCGCTAAACTAGCGGCTGAGAGACGCGCTAAGGTAAGAATGAAGAGGAAATGAAGGCGCGCCTACAGGAGAAGGAACGGCGCGCTAAACTAGCGGCTGAGAGACGCGCTAAGGTAAGAATGAAGAGGAAATGAAGGCGCGCCTACAGGAGAAGGAACGGCGCGCTAAACTAGCGGCTGAGAGACGCGCTAAGGTAAGAATGAAGAGGAAATGAAGGCGCGCCTACAGGAGAAGGAACGGCGCGCTAAACTAGCGGCTGAGAGACGCGCTAAGGTAAGAATGAAGAGGAAATGAAGGCGCGCCTACAGGAGAAGGAACGGCGCGCTAAACTAGCGGCTGAGAGACGCGCTAAGGTAAGAATGAAGAGGAAATGAAGGCGCGCCTACAGGAGAAGGAACGGCGCGCTAAACTAGCGGCTGAGAGACGCGCTAAGGTAAGAATGAAGAGGAAATGAAGGCGCGCCTACAGGAGAAGGAACGGCGCGCTAAACTAGCGGCTGAGAGACGCGCTAAGGTAAGAATGAAGAGGAAATGAAGGCGCGCCTACAGGAGAAGGAACGGCGCGCTAAACTAGCGGCTGAGAGACGCGCTAAGGTAAGAATGAAGAGGAAATGAAGGCGCGCCTACAGGAGAAGGAACGGCGCGCTAAACTAGCGGCTGAGAGACGCGCTAAGGTAAGAATGAAGAGGAAATGAAGGCGCGCCTACAGGAGAAGGAACGGCGCGCTAAACTAGCGGCTGAGAGACGCGCTAAGGTAAGAATGAAGAGGAAATGAAGGCGCGCCTACAGGAGAAGGAACGGCGCGCTAAACTAGCGGCTGAGAGACGCGCTAAGGTAAGAATGAAGAGGAAATGAAGGCGCGCCTACAGGAGAAGGAACGGCGCGCTAAACTAGCGGCTGAGAGACGCGCTAAGGTAAGAATGAAGAGGAAATGAAGGCGCGCCTACAGGAGAAGGAACGGCGCGCTAAACTAGCGGCTGAGAGACGCGCTAAGGTAAGAATGAAGAGGAAATGAAGGCGCGCCTACAGGAGAAGGAACGGCGCGCTAAACTAGCGGCTGAGAGACGCGCTAAGGTAAGAATGAAGAGGAAATGAAGGCGCGCCTACAGGAGAAGGAACGGCGCGCTAAACTAGCGGCTGAGAGACGCGCTAAGGTAAGAATGAAGAGGAAATGAAGGCGCGCCTACAGGAGAAGGAACGGCGCGCTAAACTAGCGGCTGAGAGACGCGCTAAGGTAAGAATGAAGAGGAAATGAAGGCGCGCCTACAGGAGAAGGAACGGCGCGCTAAACTAGCGGCTGAGAGACGCGCTAAGGTAAGAATGAAGAGGAAATGAAGGCGCGCCTACAGGAGAAGGAACGGCGCGCTAAACTAGCGGCTGAGAGACGCGCTAAGGTAAGAATGAAGAGGAAATGAAGGCGCGCCTACAGGAGAAGGAACGGCGCGCTAAACTAGCGGCTGAGAGACGCGCTAAGGTAAGAATGAAGAGGAAATGAAGGCGCGCCTACAGGAGAAGGAACGGCGCGCTAAACTAGCGGCTGAGAGACGCGCTAAGGTAAGAATGAAGAGGAAATGAAGGCGCGCCTACAGGAGAAGGAACGGCGCGCTAAACTAGCGGCTGAGAGACGCGCTAAGGTAAGAATGAAGAGGAAATGAAGGCGCGCCTACAGGAGAAGGAACGGCGCGCTAAACTAGCGGCTGAGAGACGCGCTAAGGTAAGAATGAAGAGGAAATGAAGGCGCGCCTACAGGAGAAGGAACGGCGCGCTAAACTAGCGGCTGAGAGACGCGCTAAGGTAAGAATGAAGAAGAAATGAAGGCGCGCCTACAGGAGAAGGAACGGCGCGCTAAACTAGCGGCTGAGAGACGCGCTAAGGTAAGAATGAAGAGGAAATGAAGGCGCGCCTACAGGAGAAGGAACGGCGCGCTAAACTAGCGGCTGAGAGACGCGCTAAGGTAAGAATGAAGAGGAAATGAAGGCGCGCCTACAGGAGAAGGAACGGCGCGCTAAGGTAAGAATGAAGAGGAAATGAAGGCGCGCCTACAGGAGAAGGAGCGGCGCGCTAAACTAGCGGCTGAGAGACGCGCTAAGGTAATTTCATAACTTTGCGCTATTATCCTAGCCTAGTCAGGTTGGAGAGTAACGCGTCTGCCTTGTAATCATTAGGTCGTGGGTTCCCAGAATAAGGTTCTGTAGTCTGAGGGAGGATCTATACCAGAGATTTCCAACTGCCATGTGTATGGGGGCCACATGCTACATTGGCAGGTACATCGCGGGCCACATACACAGTTTGAGAGGCTTGTATCTAGGATTTTCTTGAGGGGGGACTCCATATTTTCGTCCACTCCATAGGCAGTAATAGCAGCAAAAATAGGGCCCAATGAGGCACCCAAAAAGATTTGCGGGCCATAAAAATGGTCAGGCGAGCCACATGTGGCCCGCGGGCCGCTTGTTGAAAATCGCTGATCTATACCAATCCAATATTTTTCACTCAAACCATACTGATCTTTGTGATCTCAGGTGATGGCTCAGATGCAGGCCCAGCAGAACAGTTTCATGAAGGAGAACGCCCAGCTGTTCGAAGCCAACGCCACCATCAAGCTTGAAGAAGAAGAGCCGGAGTCTTCCTGTATGGACGTTGTGGAACACCCTGTAGCCCTGGGCCCTAACCAGACCCCCCGCCCCAACACTGGCCCTGTATATTATACGTGTATTCTATGCCAGGAAGAACAAGCGCTGACCAAACAGAATGATGCGTTGGTGCTGGCTGCGTTTGTACAACAGAGCACGGTTATGTTTCGCAATAGGAATGCGGACAGGTGAGCACATTTGTTGTTTCAAACACTTCAAGGTGTGGTTACACATAGTCTACGACCGTCGATCGATCTCCAATGCCGGTCGACTTTGTTCGATCGATCATGTGGATCGACAGTCCGTTCACGTTACAGGAAACGAATTTTTCTTCGTCACGATTTTTTTTTTCTTCTTCTTTTTTTTGCTTTCTTTGAACTGGCAGGATTCTCAAGATTGAGCTCTTCCACCCAACCACCGAGTGTGAAAGGACCTTTAACCCCCAGTAGTTGGGTGGATCTGGGGTTCTGTGCCAACCAATTTCACCTACAAGGATACCAAGTTGAGCCTCTATTTCAGGACGATCAGGTATCCATAAGAAACACATTGAAACCTACGTAGCGGCCCTACGTAGGTCTTGGTACCAGTTCGATACCAAAAAAATGCCGACACTATAAATAGGGTATATTAAATTAAACTAATAAATAAATACCTAATGAAAAATCTTCCCGTTCCCAGGACGGACTTCAAGGTGAACTCCCTGTACATCTCTCTAGAGCACCAGGGCCCGGCCCCCCACACCAGCACCTGCGGTCACGTCATGCATAGCACCTGCTGGTCCAAATATTTCGACAACATCCTCGCCAAGGAGAACCGGCGCCCCTACCGCCTCCGCCAACCGACCAGCTTCGACATCGAGAAGAACGAATTCCTCTGCCCCCTCTGCGAATGTTTGAGTAACGCTGCCCTCCCCCTGATACCCGCCCTGAGTAGTATACAGACGACTACCCCCACGGAAAATGCGGAGGTAATAATAACGAGAATGGTTTATCTAATATATAAAAATGAATATTTTGTTTTTTTGTTTGTTTGGTTGTTTGTTTGTGTGTGTGTTTGTTCGAACTTTATGCCTGGCCAAACCGCTCATCCGATTGCTATGAAACTTTGTGAACTTATTGCTTGCACTCCCGTGAAGGTTATAGGCTATTTTCCTGTTCGATTTTGTTAAGCTACGCCAAGCAAGACCACTAAATTTTATTTTACTTTCATGTAATGATTTAAAATCAAGACTAGAGCCCGTTCTCCCTTTATTTCCGATATAATGTTTAAGTCACCCATCCATTTATTGGCCTTTCTCGGCGTAGCTTAACATAGGTGACGCTAAAACCGGTCTTAAATGATCGAACTAGCTAGTTTACTTAATATAAATTTAAAAACATCTATCATGTTTTCCTATATATGTAAGTACCCATTAATACTTTTCAGGAACGGTTTTCTTCTGTATGATTTTTTTAATTAAAATTCTTCTTTCTTCCGACATGATTGTATTATATTTCATTGTCGTATTCCAAATAATATTTTTGTATTTCCTTCTTCGTTTTATTTTTGTTTTCAATATTCCTGAATTAATTAGGCATTGAATTCAGTAATTTTGGTACTTGAAATTTAATTGTTGTTCGTCCATAATTGTTGGTGTATTTCTGTTCTGTCTACAGGTGTTTGTACATATGGACTTTGACGCGTGGCTGAGCATTGTGGAAATGGTGCTCGAACATAAGAAGCGACTGAAGAAGTCCAAGGCCACGTCGGAATGTCAGGATTCCACGTCGTCTAAACAGGTAATGTACTTTGAAGTTTTGCTTAAAGTTGAAGGGAAGTGGGAGAAAAGTTGAGGTGAAAATGTCGGAAAACCATTCGAACTCTTGCGTTTACGCCTCCCGACATACTTGATTTCCCAGGGTGTAATTTTCATTGCGCTCGCCATGCACGAGGGAGACCCGGGTTCAATGGAGCAGTTGCAAATGGGTAAAAATTATAAATAAATGGTCGATTCCTATGTAAAAAGTTGGGAAAAATCCAAATCGGAGGTCAAAACTCCGAAAAAATAACTGTAAAAGGTCGAAAATTCAATTTTTATTTTCCGTTCTAATGAAAGAGTTCAAATATGTGTGACGTCAGACTTTACGCAGTTGTTTTTTTCGTCCGTTAGGTAGCGCCACTATGCAAGCGCGCTAGCGGAGGAGCAGAAAGAACTGCGCAGAAACGTATGCGCACAAACACATTAATGCGTTGCCCGCGAGGGAGCTTTGTTCGGGACTTTTGATGTGACGTCATCGCCTACGGGAGCGTATGCCGTGACGTCAAAGTTAACGATTTACCGGTATTTTTAAAGCTATTTATCTCGGGATCTAGAAGTCGTACAAGAAAAAGAAAAATCTGGTGTGAACATCACACGACTTTCTATTACATTTGCGGAATACGTATTTGAAAAAAAAAAAA